>NC_074684.1:45102351-45171883 GCF_029448725.1 Salvelinus fontinalis | reverse complement strand
CCCTTTGTGTATTACTTCCTGCTAGTGAAAGGCCATGAAGGACCACCATAGCTCTGTTAAAAAAAAAAGCGATTGAGAATGTTTGGACTCGACATCAACAGAAACCAAAATTATTTGATGCCTCGGCCAAAACTAAACAGAGATTTCCTATTTTCCGATTCCATTCTTCAACAACAGGGTCTTATAATTCCAAATCTGATCCCTGAGATCAGATACCGGAATAGGATGCTATCTGGGAAGAAGAAGAAGAAGAAGAAGAAGAAGAAGAAGAAGAAGAAGAAGAAGAAGAAGAAGAAGAAGAAGAAGAAGAAGAAGAAGAAGAAGGCATATGGTAGAGACATGAAGAAGAGGGCATATGGTAGAGACATGAAGAAGAGGGCATATGGTAGAGACATGAAGAAGAGGGCATATGGTAGAGACATGAAGAAGAGGGCATATGGTAGAGACATGAAGAAGAGGGCATATGGTAGAGACATGAAGAAGAGGGCATATGGTAGAGACATGACCTCTGTTTCAATCTGATCTGATTTAGCTGTTGAGAGGATCTGTCTTCATCTGTCTCTCTTTAATCTCTGTCACTGTCTCTCTCTATCCTTCGTTAATATCTCATCCCCTCTCTCTTTCCTCTCTCTCACTCGGTCTCTCTCTATCCCTCTCTTATCCCTCTCTCTTTCCTCTCTCTCACTCGGTCTCTCTCTATCCCTCTCTTATCCCTCTCTCTTTCCTCTCTCTCACTCGGTCTCTTTCTATCCCTCTCTTATCCCTCTCTCTTTCCTCTCTCTCACTCGGTCTCTCTCTATCCCTCTCTTATCCCTCTCTCTTTCCTCTCTCTCACTCGGTCTCTCTCTATCCCTCTCTTATCCCTCTCTCTTTCCTCTCTCTCCCTCGGTCTCTCTCTATCCCTCTCTTATCCCTCTCTCTTTCCTCTCTCTCACTCGGTCTCTCTCTATCCCTCTCTTATCCCTCTCTCTTTCCTCTCTCTCACTCGGTCTCTCTCTATCCCTCTCTTATCCCTCTCTCTTTCCTCTCTCTCACTCGGTCTCTCTCTATCCCTCTCTTATCCCTCTCTCTTTCCTCTCTCTCACTTGGTCTCTCTCTATCCCTCTCTTATCCCTCTCTCTTTCCTCTCTCTCACTCGGTCTCTCTCTATCCCTCTCTTATCCCTCTCTCTTTTCTCTCTCACTCGGTCTCTCTCTATCCCTCTCTCTTTCCTCTCTCTCACTCGGTCTCTCTCTCTCTCTCTCTCTCTCTCTCTCTCTCTCTCTCTCTCCTCCACCCCCTCTCTCTCCGTCTTGCTCCCTCCCTCTTCCTGAAATAACATAGCGATCACACCTGATATGAATCATCTCAAACCAAGGAAGAACTGAGTGTCCAGCCATCCTAGTTCCTCTTCTATCCTAACCTAGTTGGTTTGAAATGATGTGCAACAACTTTCATTAAGAAATGTTCACAGAGAGCATAGAAGTCAAGCTCAGTAACACTTAGACACCAGGGGCCCTTGGGTTATATAGACAATATAAAGGGTGACACCACGGCCCTTGGGTTATATAGACAATATAAAGGGTGACACCAGGGCCCTTGGGTTATATAGACAATATAAAGGGTGACACCAGGGCCCTTGGGTTATATAGACAATATAAAGGGTGACACCACGACCCTTGGGTTATATAGACAATATAAAGGGTGACACCAGAGCCCTTGTGTTATATAGACAATGTAAAGGGTGACACCAGTGCCCTTGGGTTATATAGACAATATAAAGGGTGACACCAGGGCCCTTGGGTTATATAGACAATATAAAGGGTGACACCATGGCCCTTGGGTTATATAGACAATATAAAGGGTGACACCAGGGCCCTTGGGTTATATAGACAATATAAAGGGTGACACCACGGCCCTTGGGTTATATAGACAATATAAAGGGTGACACCATGGCCCTTGGGTTATATAGACAATATAAAGGGTGACACCAGGGCCCTTGGGTTATATAGACAATATAAAGGGTGACACCACGGCCTTTGGGTTATATAGACAATATAAAGGGTGACACCAGGGCCCTTGGGTTATATAGACAATATAAAGGGTGACACCAGGGCCCTTGGGTTATATAGACAATATAAAGGGTGACACCAGGGCCCTTGGGTTATATAGACAATATAAAGGGTGACACCACGGCCCTTGGGTTATATAGACAATATAAAGGGTGACACCAGGGCCCTTGGGTTATATAGACAATGTAAAGGGTGACACCAGGGCCCTTGGGTTATATAGAGAATGTAAATGGTGACACCACAGCCTTTGGGTTATATAGACTGTGCTTACTGTATATATAATTAAATGGATTCATATATATGATATGTTAATTTTTCCAAATCCACATGTTCTGTGCTCAAATTAATTGTGTGTGTGTGTGTGTGTGTGTGTGTGTGTGTGTGTGTGTGTGTGTGTGTGTGTGTGTGTGTGTGTGTGTGTGTGTGTGGTGTGTGTGTGTTGCTTAAATGTATTGATAAAGGGAGTCTAGTGTAAGTACATGCAGCCCCCAAAGCCCAGATACTGTGGAGACGTTGACATGCAGCCCCCAAAGCCCAGATACTGTGGAGACATTGGTGAGGGGGTTGAGGGTGAAGGGGATGAGGGTGAAGGGGATGAGGTTTAGGGGGTTGAGGGTGAAGGGGTTGAGGGTGAGGGGGTTGAGGGTGAAGGGGTTGAGTGTGAAGGGGTTGAGGGTGAAGGGGTTAAGGGTGAAGGGGTTAAGGGTGAAGGGGGTTGAGGGTGAAGGGGTTGAGGGTGAAGGGGTTGAGGGTGAAGGGTTGAGGGTGAAGGGGTTGAGGGTGAAGGGGATTGAGGGTGAAGGGGTTAAGGGTGAAGAGTTGAGGGTTAAGGGTGAAGGGGTTGAGGGTGAAGGGGTTGAGGGTGAAGGGGTTGAGGGTGAAGGGGTTGAGGGTGAAGGGGTTGAGGGTGAAGGGTTGAGGGTGAAGGGGTTGAGGGTGAAGGGGGTTGAGGGTGAAGAGGTTGAGGGTGAAGGGGTTGAGGGTGAAGGGGTTGAGGGTGAAGGGTTGAGGGTGAAGGGGTTGAGGGTGAAGGGGGTTGAGGGTGAAGGGGTTGAGGGTGAAGGGGTTGAGGTGAAGGGGTTGAGGGTGAAGGGTTGAGGGTGAAGGGGTTGAGGGTGAAGGGGATTGAGGGTGAAGGGGTTAAGGGTGAAGGGTTGAGGGTTAAGGGTGAAGGGGTTGAGGGTGAAGGGGGTTGAGGGTGAAGGGGTTGAGGGTGAAGGGGTTGAGGGTGAAGGGGTTGAGGGTGAAGGGGGTTGAGGGTGAAGGGGTTGAGGGTGAAGGGGTTGAGGGTAAAGGGGTTGAGGGTGAAGGGGTTGAGGGTGAAGGGGTTAAGGGTCAAGGGTTGAGGGTGAAGGGGTTGAGGGTTAAGGGTGAAGGGGTTGAGGGTGAAGGGGTAGAGGGTGAAGGGGTAGAGGTTTAGTGGGTTGAGGGTGAAGGGGTTAAGGGTGAAGGGGTTAAGGGTGAAGGGGTTGAGTGTGAAGGGGTTGAGGGTGAAGGGGTTAAGGGTGAATGGGTTGAGGGTTAAGGGTGAAGGGGTTGAGGGTGAAGGGGGTTGAGGGTGAAGGGGTTGAGGGTGAAGGGGTTGAGGGTGAAGGGGTTGAGGGTGAAGGGGTTGAGGGTGAAGGGGTTGAGGGTGAAGGGGTTGAGGGTGAAGGGGTTGAGGGTTAGGGTGAAGGGGTTGAGGGTGAAGGGGTTAGAGGGTGAAGGGGTTGAGGGTGAAGGGGTTGAGGGTGAAGGGGTTGAGGGTGAAGGGTGAAGGGGTTGAGGGTGAAGGGGTTGAGGGTGAGGGGGTTGAGGGTGAAGGGGTTGAGGGTGAGGGGGTTGAGGGTTAAGGGTGAAGGGGTTGAGGGTGAAGGGGTTGAGGGTAGGGTGAGGGGTGAGGGTGAAGGGGTTGAGGGTGAGGGGTTGAGGGTGAAGGGTTGAGGGTGAAGGGGTGGGTGAGGGGTTGAGGGTGAAGGGGTTGCGGGTTGAGGGTGAAGAGGTTGAGGGTGAAGGGGTTGAGGGTGGTTAAGGGTGAGAGGGGGTTGAGGGTGAAGGGGTTGAGGGGTGAGGGGGTTGAGGGTGAAGGGGTTGAGGGTGAGGGGGTTGAGGGTGAAGGGGTTGAGGGTGAAGGGGTTGAGGGTGAAGGGTTGAGGGTGAAGGGGTTGAGGGTGAAGGGGTTGAGGGTGAAGGGGTTGAGGGTGAAGGGGGTTGAGGGTGAAGGGGTTGAGGGTGAAGGGGTTGAGGGTGAAGGGGTTGAGGGTGAAGGGGTTGAGGGTTGAGGGTGAAGAGGTTGAGGGTGAAGGGGTTGAGGGTTAAGGGTGAAGGGGAATGAGGGTGAAGGGGTTGAGGGTGAGGGGGTTGAGGGTGAAGGGGTTGAGGGTGAGGGGGTTGAGGGTGAAGGGGTTGAGGGTGAAGGGGTTGAGGGTGAAGGGGTTGAGGGTGAAGGGTTGAGGGTGAAGGGTGAAGGGGTTGAGGGTGAAGGGGTTAAGGGTGAAGGGGATTGAGGGTGAAGGGGTTGAGGGTGAAGGGGTTGAGGGTGAAGGGGTTGAGGGTGAAGGGGTTGAGGGTGAAGGGGTTGAGGGTGAAGGGGTTGAGGGTAAAGGGGTTGAGGGTGAAGGGGTTGAGGGTGAAGGGGTTGAGGGTGAAGGGGTTGAGGGTGAAGGGTTGAGGGTTAAGGGGTAGGGTGAAGGGGTAGAGGTTAGTGGGTTGAGGGGTGAGGGGTTGAGGGTGAAGGGGTGAGGGTGAAGGGGTGAGGTGGGGTTGAGGGTGAAGGGGTTGAGGGTGAAGGGGTTGAGGGTGAAGGGGTTGAGGGTGAAGGGGTTGAGGGTGAAGGGGATTGAGGGTGAAGGGGTTAAGGGTGAAGGGTTGAGGGTTAAGGGGGTTGAGGGTGAAGGGGGTTGAGGGTGAAGGGGTTGAGGGTGAAGGGGTTGAGGGTGAAGGGGGTTGAGGGTGAAGGGGTTGAGGGTGAAGGGGTTGAGGGTGAAGGGGTTGAGGGTGAAGGGGTTGAGGGTGAAGGGGTTGAGGGTGAAGAGGTTGAGGGTGAAGGGGTTGAGGGTTAAGGGTGAAGGGGGTTGAGGGTGAAGGGGTTGAGGGTGAAGGGGTTGAGGGTTGAGGGTGAAGGGTTGAGGGTGAAGGGGTTGAGGGTTAAGGGTGAAGGGGTTGAGGGTGAAGGGGGTTGAGGGTGAAGGGGTTGAGGGTGAAGGGGTTGAGGGTGAAGGGGTTGAGGGTGAAGGGGTTGAGGGTGAAGGGGTTGAGGGTTAAGGGTGAAGGGGTTGAGGGTGAAGGGGTTGAGGGTGAAGGGGTTGAGGGTGAAGGGGTTGAGGGTGAAGGGGTTAAGGGTGAAGGGTTGAGGGTGAAGGGGTTGAGGGTGAAGGGTTGAGGGTGAAGGGGTTGAGGGTGAAGGGGTTGAGGGTGAAGGGGTTGAGGGTGAAGGGGTTGAGGGTGAAGGGGTTAAGGGTGAAGGGGTTGAGGGTGAAGGGGTTGAGGGTGAAGGGGTTGAGGGTGAAGGGGTTGAGGGTGAAGGGGTTAAGGGTGAAGGGTTGAGGGTGAAGGGGTTGGGGGTTAAGGGTGAAGGGGTTGACGGTGAAGGGGTTGAGGGTGAAGGGGTTGAGGGTGAAGGGGTTAAGGGTGAAGGGGTTAAGGGTGAAGGGTTGAGGGTGAAGGGGTTGAGGGTTAAGGGTGAAGGGGTTGAGGGTGAAGGGGTTGAGGGTGAAGGGGTTGAGGGTGAAGGGGTTGAGGGTGAAGGGGTTAAGGGTGAAGGGTTGAGGGTGAAGGGGTTGAGGGTGAAGGGGTTGAGGGTGAAGGGGTTGAGGGTGAAGGGGTTGAGGGTGAAGGGGATGAGGGTGAAGGGGTTAAGGGTGAAGGGTTGAGGGTTAAGGGTGAAGGGGTAGAGGGTGAAGGGGTTGAGGGTGAAGGGGTTGAGGGTGAAGGGGTTGAGGGTGAAGGGGTTGAGGGTGAAGGGGGTTGAGGGTGAAGGGGTTGAGGGTGAAGGGGTTGAGGGTGAAGGGGTTGAGGGTGAAGGGGTTGAGGGTGAAGGGGTTGAGGGTGAAGGGTTGAGGGTGAAGGGGTTGAGGGTTAAGGGTGAAGGGGTTGAGGGTGAAGGGGTTGAGGGTGAAGGGGTTAAGGGTGAAGGGTTGAGGGTGAAGGGGTTGAGGGTTAAGGGTGAAGGGGTTGAGGGTGAAGGGGTTGAGGGTGAAGTGGTTGAGGGTGAAGGGGTTGAGGGTGAAGGGGTTAAGGGTGAAGGGGTTGAGGGTGAAGGGGTTGAGGGTGAAGGGGTTGAGGGTGAAGGGGTTGAGGGTGAAGGGTTGAGGGTGAAGGGGTTGAGGGTGAAGGGGTTGAGGGTGAAGGGTTGAGGGTGAAGGGGTTGAGGGAGTAACTACTATGTTGTTCATCCAGCCTCAGTTTTCTCCTATCACAGCCATTAAACTCTGTAACTGTTTTAAAGTCACCGTTGGCTTCATTGTTAAATCACTGATCTGTTTCCTTCCTCTCCGGTAACTGAGTTAGGAAAGATAACTGTATCTTTGTAGTGACTTGGTGTATTGATACACCATCCAAAGTGTAATTAATAACTTCACAGAGGCATTGGAAAACCTCCCTGGTCTTTGTGGTTGAATCTGGAGTTTGAAATTCACTGCTCGGCTGAGGGACCTTACAGATCATTTGTATGTTTTGGGGTACAGAGATCACGTAGTCATTCATAAATCATGTTAATCCCTATTATTGCACACAGAGTGAGTCCATGCAACTTATTATGTGACTTGTTCAGCACATTTTTACTCCTGAATGTATTTAATAATTGTCATGACAAAGGGCATGTAACGGCTTTCGTTGGTGGAAGGAGAGGAGGACCAACATGCAGCGTGGTAGGAGAAGAGGACCAACATGCAGTGTGGTAGGAGAAGAGGACCAACATGCAGTGTGGAAGGAGAGGAGGACCAACATGCAGCGTGGAAGGAGAGGAGGACCAACATGCAGCGTGGAAGGAGAAGAGGACCAACATGCAGCGTGGAAGGAGAGGAGGACCAACATGCAGCGTGGAAGGAGAGGAGGACCAACATGCAGCGTGGAAGGAGAGGAGGACCAACATGCAGCGTGGAAGGAGAGGAGGATCAACATGCAGTGTGGAAGGAGAGGAGGACCAACATGCAGTGTGGAAGGAGAAGAGGACCAACATGCAGCGTGGAAGGAGAGGAGGACCAACATGCAGCGTGGAAGGAGAAGAGGACCAACATGCAGCGTGGAAGGAGAAGAGGACCAACATGCAGCGTGGAAGGAGAAGAGGACCAACATGCAGCGTGGTAGGAGAGGAGGACCAACATGCAGAGGAGGACCAACATGCAGCGTGGTAGGAGAAGAGGACCAACATGCAGCGTGGAAGGAGAGGAGGACCAACATGCAGCGTGGTAGGAGAGGAGGACCAACATGCAGCGTGGAAGGAGAGGAGGACCAACATGCAGTGTGGAAGGAGAAGAGGACCAACATGCAGTGTGGTAGGAGAAGAGGACCAACATGCAGCGTGGAAGGAGAGGAGGACCAACATGCAGCGTGGTAGGAGAGGAGGACCAACATGTAGCGTGGAAGGAGAGGAGGACCAACATGCAGCGTGGAAGGAGAGGAGGACCAACATGCAGCGTGGAAGGAGAAGAGGACCAACATGCAGCGTGGTAGGAGAGGAGGACCAACATGTAGCGTGGAAGGAGAGGAGGACCAACATGCAGCGTGGAAGGAGAGGAGGACCAACATGCAGCGTGGAAGGAGAGAAGGACCAACATGCAGCGTGGAAGGAGAGGAGGACCAACATGCAGCGTGGAAGGAGAGGAGGACCAACATGCAGCGTGGTAGGAGAAGAGGACCAACATGCAGCGTGGAAGGAGAGGAGGACCAACATGCAGCGTGGAAGGAGAAGAGGACCAACATGCAGCGTGGAAGGAGAGGAGGACCAACATGCAGCGTGGTAGGAGAAGAGGACCAACATGCAGCGTGGAAGGAGAGGAGGACCAACATGCAGCGTGGAAGGAGAGGAGGACCAACATGCAGCGATGTAGGAGAAGAGGACCAACATGCAGCGTGGAAGGAGAAGAGGACCAACATGCAGCGTGGAAGGAGAGGAGGACCAACATGCAGCGTGGAAGGAGAAGAGGACCAACATGCAGCGTGGTAGGAGAGGAGGACCAACATGCAGCGTGGAAGGAGAGGAGGACCAACATGCAGTGTGGAAGGAGAAGAGGACCAACATGCAGCGTGGAAGGAGAGGAGGACCAACATGCAGCGTGGAAGGAGAGGAGGACCAACATGCAGCGTGGAAGGAGAAGAGGACCAACATGCAGCGTGGAAGGAGAGGAGGACCAACATGCAGCGTGGAAGGAGAGGAGGACCAACATGCAGCGTGGTAGGAGAAGAGGACCAACATGCAGCGTGGAAGGAGAGGAGGACCAACATGCAGCGTGGAAGGAGAGGAGGACCAACATGCAGCGTGGAAGGAGAGGAGGACCAACATGCAGCGTGGTAGGAGAGGAGGACCAACATGCAGCGTGGAAGGAGAGGAGGACCAACATGCAGCGTGGAAGGAGAGGAGGACCAACATGCAGCGTGGAAGGAGAGGAGGACCAACATGCAGCGTGGTAGGAGAGGAGGACCAACATGCAGCGTGGAAGGAGAGGAGGACCAACATGCAGCGTGGAAGGAGAGGAGGACCAACATGCAGCGTGGAAGGAGAGGAGGACCAACATGCAGTGTGGAAGGAGAAGAGGACCAACATGCAGCGTGGAAGGAGAGGAGGACCAACATGCAGCGTGGAAGGAGAAGAGGACCAACATGCAGCGTGGAAGGAGAGGAGGACCAACATGCAGCGTGGTAGGAGAAGAGGACCAACATGCAGCGTGGTAGGAGAAGAGGACCAACATGCAGAGGAGGACCAACATGCAGCGTGGAAGGAGAGGAGGACCAACATGCAGAGGAGGACCAACATGCAGCGTGGTAGGAGAGGAGGACCAACATGCAGCGTGGTAGGAGAGGAGGACCAACATGCAGCGTGGTAGGAGAAGAGGACCAACATGCAGCGTGGTAGGAGAGGAGGACCAACATGCAGCGTGGTAGGAGAAGAGGACCAACATGCAGCGTGGTAGGAGAAGAGGACCAACATGCAGCGTGGTAGGAGAGGAGGACCAACATGCAGCGTGGAAGGAGAGGAGGACCAACATGCAGCGTGGAAGGAGAGGAGGATCAACATGCAGCGTGGTAGGAGAGGAGGATCAACATGCAGTGTGGAAGGAGAAGAGGACCAACATGCAGCGTGGTAGGAGAAGAGGACCAACATGCAGCGTGGTAGGAGAGGAGGACCAACATGCAGCGTGGTAGGAGAAGAGGACCAACATGCAGCGTGGTAGGAGAAGAGGACCAACATGCAGCGTGGTAGGAGAAGAGGACCAACATGCAGCGTGGTAGGAGAGGAGGACCAACATGCAGCGTGGTAGGAGAAGAGGACCAACATGCAGCGTGGAACGTATACATAATATCGTTTAATCGAGAACGAATACAAAATGAACAAGAGAATAAATTAAAACCCGACACAGTCGCATATGGTGCAAACGCTGAAACGGAAAATAACTACCCACAACCCATAGTGGGAAAACAGGCTACCTAAGTATGATTCTCAATCAGAGACAACGTTCGACACCTGCCTCTGATTGAGAACCATACTAGGCCAAACATAGAAAAACAACATAGAATGCCCACTCCAACTCACGCTCTGACCAAACTAAAGTAAAGACAGAAAGAAGGAACTAAGGTCAGAACGTGACGGTACCCCCCCCCCCCCCCCCCCCCCCCCCAAAGGTGCGGACTCCGGCCGCAAAACCTGAACCTATAGGGGAGGGTCTGGGTGGGCATTTACCGCGGTGGCGGCTCTGGTGCGGGACGAGGACCCCACTCCACCATAGTCTCGGCCCACTTATGTGGCACCTTAGGAGCGGCGACCCTTGTCACTGACCCTGGATTGGAGACCCTAGCAGCGGGCCCCGAATAGACGGGAGACTCTGGCAGCTCCTGACTGACGGGCGGCACTGGCAGCTCAGGACAGACGAGGGCATTATCACTTTAATAAAAAGGGTTACCAACATATTAAAATAATTATTGATATATTTTCTTAAACACTCAATTTTGATTCATTTATTCATCCTATTTCATCCTTCCACAAGATATAGCCCCTGCACAAATCGAGGGTTGGTAGAGACCCGACCAAGTCATTCAGTATTTCTGTTCTGTATCTATGGACTACTGAGGATGGTGTATTAACCCCTAGTTACCTCTACTGAGGATGGTGTATTAACCCCTAGTTACCTCTACTGAGGATGGTGTATTAACCCCTAGTTACCTCTACTGAGGATGGTGTATTAACCCCTAGTTACCTCTACTGAGGATGGTGTATTAACCCCTAGTTACCTCTACTGAGGATGGTGTATTAACCCCTAGTTACCTCTACTGAGGATGGTGTATTAACCCCTAGTTACCTCTACTGAGGATGGTGTATTAACCCCTAGTTACCTCTACTGAGGATGGTGTATTAACCCCTAGTTACCTCTACTGAGGATGGTGTATTAACCCCTAGTTACCTCTACTGAGGATGGTGTATTAACCCCTAGTTACCTCTCCTCTCTACTGAGGATGGTGTATTAACCCCTAGTTACCTCTACTGAGGATGGTGTATTAACCCCTAGTTACCTCTACTGAGGATGGTGTATTAACCCCTAGTTACCTCTACTGAGGATGGTGTATTAACCCCTAGTTACCTCTACTGAGGATGGTGTATTAACCCCTAGTTACCTCTACTGAGGATGGTGTATTAACCCCTAGTTACCTCTACTGAGGATGGTGTATTAACCCCTAGTTACCTCTACTGAGGATGGTGTATTAACCCCTAGTTACCTCTACTGAGGATGGTGTATTAACCCCTAGTTACCTCTACTGAGGATGGTGTATTAACCCCTAGTTACCTCTACTGAGGATGGTGTATTAACCCCTAGTTACCTCTCCTCTACTGAGGATGGTGTATTAACCCCTAGTTACCTCTCCTCTCTACTGAGGATGGTGTATTAACCCCTAGTTACCTCTCCTCTCTACTGAGGATGGTGTATTAACCCCTAGTTACCTCTACTGAGGATGGTGTATTAACCCCTAGTTACCTCTACTGAGGATGGTGTATTAACCCCTAGTTACCTCTCCTCTACTGAGGATGGTGTATTAACCCCTAGTTACCTCTACTGAGGATGGTGTATTAACCCCTAGTTACCTCTACTGAGGATGGTGTATTAACCCCTAGTTACCTCTACTGAGGATGGTGTATTAACCCCTAGTTACCTCTACTGAGGATGGTGTATTAACCCCTAGTTACCTCTACTGAGGATGGTGTATTAACCCCTAGTTACCTCTACTGAGGATGGTGTATTAACCCCTAGTTACCTCTACTGAGGATGGTGTATTAACCCCTAGTTACCTCTCCTCTCTACTGAGGATGGTGTATTAACCCCTAGTTACCTCTCCTCTCTACTGAGGATGGTGTATTAACCCCTAGTTACCTCTACTGAGGATGGTGTATTAACCCCTAGTTACCTCTACTGAGGATGGTGTATTAACCCCTAGTTACCTCTCCTCTACTGAGGATGGTGTATTAACCCCTAGTTACCTCTCCTCTACTGAGGATGGTGTATTAACCCCTAGTTACCTCTCCTCTCTACTGAGGATGGTGTATTAACCCCTAGTTACCTCTACTGAGGATGGTGTATTAACCCCTAGTTACCTCTACTGAGGATGGTGTATTAACCCCTAGTTACCTCTACTGAGGATGGTGTATTAACCCCTAGTTACCTCTACTGAGGATGGTGTATTAACCCCTAGTTACCTCTACTGAGGATGGTGTATT
Source organism: Salvelinus fontinalis (assembly GCF_029448725.1). NCBI lineage: Eukaryota > Metazoa > Chordata > Actinopteri > Salmoniformes > Salmonidae > Salvelinus > Salvelinus fontinalis. Next base: position 45,159,931 of record NC_074684.1, on the reverse strand, counting down.
AACCCCTAGTTACCTTTACTTTGAGGATGGTGTATTAACCCCTAGTTACCTCTTATCCTGAGGATGGTGTATTCATACCTTTTCTCTACTGGGTGGGATGAACCCCAACCCTGCTAGCAAGCGTGCTCTACCCTGACCCACGGGATGGTGTATTAACCCCTAGTTACCTCTCCTCTCTACTGAGGATGGTGTATTAACCCCTAGTTACCTCTCCTCTCTACTGAGGATGGTGTATTAACCCCTAGTTACCTCTACTGAGGATGGTGTATTAACCCCTAGTTACCTCTACTGAGGATGGTGTATTAACCCCTAGTTACCTCTACTGAGGATGGTGTATTAACCCCTAGTTACCTCTCCTCTCTACTGAGGATGGTGTATTAACCCCTAGTTACCTCTCCTCTCTACTGAGGATGGTGTATTAACCCCTAGTTACCTCTACTGAGGATGGTGTATTAACCCCTAGTTACCTCTACTGAGGATGGTGTATTAACCCCTAGTTACCTCTCCTCTCTACTGAGGATGGTGTATTAACCCCTAGTTACCTCTACTGAGGATGGTGTATTAACCCCTAGTTACCTCTACTGAGGATGGTGTATTAACCCCTAGTTACCTCTACTGAGGATGGTGTATTAACCCCTAGTTACCTCTCCTCTCTACTGAGGATGGTGTATTAACCCCTAGTTACCTCTACTGAGGATGGTGTATTAACCCCTAGTTACCTCTACTGAGGATGGTGTATTAACCCCTAGTTACCTCTACTGAGGATGGTGTATTAACCCCTAGTTACCTCTACTGAGGATGGTGTATTAACCCCTAGTTACCTCTCCTCTCTACTGAGGATGGTGTATTAACCCCTAGTTACCTCTCCTCTCTACTGAGGATGGTGTATTAACCCCTAGTTACCTCTCCTCTCTACTGAGGATGGTGTATTAACCCCTAGTTACCTCTACTGAGGATGGTGTATTAACCCCTAGTTACCTCTACTGAGGATGGTGTATTAACCCCTAGTTACCTCTACTGAGGATGGTGTATTAACCCCTAGTTACCTCTCCTCTCTACTGAGGATGGTGTATTAACCCCTAGTTACCTCTACTGAGGATGGTGTATTAACCCCTAGTTACCTCTACTGAGGATGGTGTATTAACCCCTAGTTACCTCTACTGAGGATGGTGTATTAACCCCTAGTTACCTCTACTGAGGATGGTGTATTAACCCCTAGTTACCTCTACTGAGGATGGTGTATTAACCCCTAGTTACCTCTACTGAGGATGGTGTATTAACCCCTAGTTACCTCTACTGAGGATGGTGTATTAACCCCTAGTTACCTCTCCTCTCTACTGAGGATGGTGTATTAACCCCTAGTTACCTCTCCTCTCTACTGAGGATGGTGTATTAACCCCTAGTTACCTCTACTGAGGATGGTGTATTAACCCCTAGTTACCTCTACTGAGGATGGTGTATTAACCCCTAGTTACCTCTACTGAGGATGGTGTATTAACCCCTAGTTACCTCTCCTCTCTACTGAGGATGGTGTATTAACCCCTAGTTACCTCTCCTCTCTACTGAGGATGGTGTATTAACCCCTAGTTACCTCTACTGAGGATGGTGTATTAACCCCTAGTTACCTCTACTGAGGATGGTGTATTAACCCCTAGTTACCTCTACTGAGGATGGTGTATTAACCCCTAGTTACCTCTACTGAGGATGGTGTATTAACCCCTAGTTACCTCTACTGAGGATGGTGTATTAACCCCTAGTTACCTCTCCTCTCTACTGAGGATGGTGTATTAACCCCTAGTTACCTCTACTGAGGATGGTGTATTAACCCCTAGTTACCTCTACTGAGGATGGTGTATTAACCCCTAGTTACCTCTACTGAGGATGGTGTATTAACCCCTAGTTACCTCTCCTCTCTACTGAGGATGGTGTATTAACCCCTAGTTACCTCTACTGAGGATGGTGTATTAACCCCTAGTTACCTCTACTGAGGATGGTGTATTAACCCCTAGTTACCTCTACTGAGGATGGTGTATTAACCCCTAGTTACCTCTACTGAGGATGGTGTATTAACCCCTAGTTACCTCTCCTCTCTACTGAGGATGGTGTATTAACCCCTAGTTACCTCTCCTCTACTGAGGATGGTGTATTAACCCCTAGTTACCTCTACTGAGGATGGTGTATTAACCCCTAGTTACCTCTACTGAGGATGGTGTATTAACCCCTAGTTACCTCTACTGAGGATGGTGTATTAACCCCTAGTTACCTCTACTGAGGATGGTGTATTAACCCCTAGTTACCTCTCCTCTCTACTGAGGATGGTGTATTAACCCCTAGTTACCTCTACTGAGGATGGTGTATTAACCCCTAGTTACCTCTACTGAGGATGGTGTATTAACCCCTAGTTACCTCTCCTCTACTGAGGATGGTGTATTAACCCCTAGTTACCTCTCCTCTCTACTGAGGATGGTGTATTAACCCCTAGTTACCTCTACTGAGGATGGTGTATTAACCCCTAGTTACCTCTACTGAGGATGGTGTATTAACCCCTAGTTACCTCTACTGAGGATGGTGTATTAACCCCTAGTTACCTCTCCTCTCTACTGAGGATGGTGTATTAACCCCTAGTTACCTCTACTGAGGATGGTGTATTAACCCCTAGTTACCTCTACTGAGGATGGTGTATTAACCCCTAGTTACCTCTCCTCTCTACTGAGGATGGTGTATTAACCCCTAGTTACCTCTACTGAGGATGGTGTATTAACCCCTAGTTACCTCTCCTCTCTACTGAGGATGGTGTATTAACCCCTAGTTACCTCTACTGAGGATGGTGTATTAACCCCTAGTTACCTCTCCTCTCTACTGAGGATGGTGTATTAACCCCTAGTTACCTCTACTGAGGATGGTGTATTAACCCCTAGTTACCTCTACTGAGGATGGTGTATTAACCCCTAGTTACCTCTACTGAGGATGGTGTATTAACCCCTAGTTACCTCTACTGAGGATGGTGTATTAACCCCTAGTTACCTCTACTGAGGATGGTGTATTAACCCCTAGTTACCTCTCCTCTACTGAGGATGGTGTATTAACCCCTAGTTACCTCTACTGAGGATGGTGTATTAACCCCTAGTTACCTCTACTGAGGATGGTGTATTAACCCCTAGTTACCTCTACTGAGGATGGTGTATTAACCCCTAGTTACCTCTCCTCTCTACTGAGGATGGTGTATTAACCCCTAGTTACCTCTACTGAGGATGGTGTATTAACCCCTAGTTACCTCTACTGAGGATGGTGTATTAACCCCTAGTTACCTCTACTGAGGATGGTGTATTAACCCCTAGTTACCTCTCCTCTCTACTGAGGATGGTGTATTAACCCCTAGTTACCTCTCCTCTACTGAGGATGGTGTATTAACCCCTAGTTACCTCTCCTCTCTACTGAGGATGGTGTATTAACCCCTAGTTACCTCTACTGAGGATGGTGTATTAACCCCTAGTTACCTCTACTGAGGATGGTGTATTAACCCCTAGTTACCTCTACTGAGGATGGTGTATTAACCCCTAGTTACCTCTCCTCTCTACTGAGGATGGTGTATTAACCCCTAGTTACCTCTACTGAGGATGGTGTATTAACCCCTAGTTACCTCTACTGAGGATGGTGTATTAACCCCTAGTTACCTCTACTGAGGATGGTGTATTAACCCCTAGTTACCTCTCCTCTCTACTGAGGATGGTGTATTAACCCCTAGTTACCTCTACTGAGGATGGTGTATTAACCCCTAGTTACCTCTCCTCTCTACTGAGGATGGTGTATTAACCCCTAGTTACCTCTACTGAGGATGGTGTATTAACCCCTAGTTACCTCTCCTCTCTACTGAGGATGGTGTATTAACCCCTAGTTACCTCTACTGAGGATGGTGTATTAACCCCTAGTTACCTCTACTGAGGATGGTGTATTAACCCCTAGTTACCTCTACTGAGGATGGTGTATTAACCCCTAGTTACCTCTACTGAGGATGGTGTATTAACCCCTAGTTACCTCTACTGAGGATGGTGTATTAACCCCTAGTTACCTCTCCTCTACTGAGGATGGTGTATTAACCCCTAGTTACCTCTCCTCTACTGAGGATGGTGTATTAACCCCTAGTTACCTCTACTGAGGATGGTGTATTAACCCCTAGTTACCTCTACTGAGGATGGTGTATTAACCCCTAGTTACCTCTACTGAGGATGGTGTATTAACCCCTAGTTACCTCTCCTCTCTACTGAGGATGGTGTATTAACCCCTAGTTACCTCTCCTCTACTGAGGATGGTGTATTAACCCCTAGTTACCTCTACTGAGGATGGTGTATTAACCCCTAGTTACCTCTACTGAGGATGGTGTATTAACCCCTAGTTACCTCTACTGAGGATGGTGTATTAACCCCTAGTTACCTCTCCTCTCTACTGAGGATGGTGTATTAACCCCTAGTTACCTCTCCTCTCTACTGAGGATGGTGTATTAACCCCTAGTTACCTCTACTGAGGATGGTGTATTAACCCCTAGTTACCTCTACTGAGGATGGTGTATTAACCCCTAGTTACCTCTACTGAGGATGGTGTATTAACCCCTAGTTACCTCTACTGAGGATGGTGTATTAACCCCTAGTTACCTCTACTGAGGATGGTGTATTAACCCCTAGTTACCTCTACTGAGGATGGTGTATTAACCCCTAGTTACCTCTACTGAGGATGGTGTATTAACCCCTAGTTACCTCTCCTCTCTACTGAGGATGGTGTATTAACCCCTAGTTACCTCTCCTCTCTACTGAGGATGGTGTATTAACCCCTAGTTACCTCTACTGAGGATGGTGTATTAACCCCTAGTTACCTCTACTGAGGATGGTGTATTAACCCCTAGTTACCTCTACTGAGGATGGTGTATTAACCCCTAGTTACCTCTACTGAGGATGGTGTATTAACCCCTAGTTACCTCTCCTCTCTACTGAGGATGGTGTATTAACCCCTAGTTACCTCTACTGAGGATGGTGTATTAACCCCTAGTTACCTCTCCTCTCTACTGAGGATGGTGTATTAACCCCTAGTTACCTCTCCTCTCTACTGAGGATGGTGTATTAACCCCTAGTTACCTCTACTGAGGATGGTGTATTAACCCCTAGTTACCTCTACTGAGGATGGTGTATTAACCCCTAGTTACCTCTACTGAGGATGGTGTATTAACCCCTAGTTACCTCTACTGAGGATGGTGTATTAACCCCTAGTTACCTCCTCTCTACTGAGGATGGTGTATTAACCCCTAGTTACCTCTACTGAGGATGGTGTATTAACCCCTAGTTACCTCTCCTCTCTACTGAGGATGGTGTATTAACCCCTAGTTACCTCTACTGAGGATGGTGTATTAACCCCTAGTTACCTCTACTGAGGATGGTGTATTAACCCCTAGTTACCTCTACTGAGGATGGTGTATTAACCCCTAGTTACCTCTACTGAGGATGGTGTATTAACCCCTAGTTACCTCTACTGAGGATGGTGTATTAACCCCTAGTTACCTCTACTGAGGATGGTGTATTAACCCCTAGTTACCTCTACTGAGGATGGTGTATTAACCCCTAGTTACCTCTACTGAGGATGGTGTATTAACCCCTAGTTACCTCTACTGAGGATGGTGTATTAACCCCTAGTTACCTCTACTGAGGATGGTGTATTAACCCCTAGTTACCTCTACTGAGGATGGTGTATTAACCCCTAGTTACCTCTCCTCTCTACTGAGGATGGTGTATTAACCCCTAGTTACCTCTCCTCTCTACTGAGGATGGTGTATTAACCCCTAGTTACCTCTACTGAGGATGGTGTATTAACCCCTAGTTACCTCTACTGAGGATGGTGTATTAACCCCTAGTTACCTCTCCTCTCTACTGAGGATGGTGTATTAACCCCTAGTTACCTCTACTGAGGATGGTGTATTAACCCCTAGTTACCTCTACTGAGGATGGTGTATTAACCCCTAGTTACCTCTACTGAGGATGGTGTATTAACCCCTAGTTACCTCTACTGAGGATGGTGTATTAACCCCTAGTTACCTCTACTGAGGATGGTGTATTAACCCCTAGTTACCTCTACTGAGGATGGTGTATTAACCCCTAGTTACCTCTACTGAGGATGGTGTATTAACCCCTAGTTACCTCTCCTCTCTACTGAGGATGGTGTATTAACCCCTAGTTACCTCTACTGAGGATGGTGTATTAACCCCTAGTTACCTCTACTGAGGATGGTGTATTAACCCCTAGTTACCTCTCCTCTCTACTGAGGATGGTGTATTAACCCCTAGTTACCTCTCCTCTCTACTGAGGATGGTGTATTAACCCCTAGTTACCTCTACTGAGGATGGTGTATTAACCCCTAGTTACCTCTACTGAGGATGGTGTATTAACCCCTAGTTACCTCTACTGAGGATGGTGTATTAACCCCTAGTTACCTCTCCTCTCTACTGAGGATGGTGTATTAACCCCTAGTTACCTCTCCTCTCTACTGAGGATGGTGTATTAACCCCTAGTTACCTCTACTGAGGATGGTGTATTAACCCCTAGTTACCTCTACTGAGGATGGTGTATTAACCCCTAGTTACCTCTACTGAGGATGGTGTATTAACCCCTAGTTACCTCTACTGAGGATGGTGTATTAACCCCTAGTTACCTCTCCTCTACTGAGGATGGTGTATTAACCCCTAGTTACCTCTACTGAGGATGGTGTATTAACCCCTAGTTACCTCTACTGAGGATGGTGTATTAACCCCTAGTTACCTCTCCCCTCTACTGAGGATGGTGTATTAACCCCTAGTTACCTCTACTGAGGATGGTGTATTAACCCCTAGTTACCTCTACTGAGGATGGTGTATTAACCCCTAGTTACCTCTACTGAGGATGGTGTATTAACCCCTAGTTACCTCTACTGAGGATGGTGTATTAACCCCTAGTTACCTCTCCTCTCTACTGAGGATGGTGTATTAACCCCTAGTTACCTCTACTGAGGATGGTGTATTAACCCCTAGTTACCTCTCCTCTCTACTGAGGATGGTGTATTAACCCCTAGTTACCTCTACTGAGGATGGTGTATTAACCCCTAGTTACCTCTACTGAGGATGGTGTATTAACCCCTAGTTACCTCTACTGAGGATGGTGTATTAACCCCTAGTTACCTCTACTGAGGATGGTGTATTAACCCCTAGTTACCTCTACTGAGGATGGTGTATTAACCCCTAGTTACCTCTACTGAGGATGGTGTATTAACCCCTAGTTACCTCTACTGAGGATGGTGTATTAACCCCTAGTTACCTCTACTGAGGATGGTGTATTAACCCCTAGTTACCTCTACTGAGGATGGTGTATTAACCCCTAGTTACCTCTACTGAGGATGGTGTATTAACCCCTAGTTACCTCTACTGAGGATGGTGTATTAACCCCTAGTTACCTCTCCTCTCTACTGAGGATGGTGTATTAACCCCTAGTTACCTCTACTGAGGATGGTGTATTAACCCCTAGTTACCTCTACTGAGGATGGTGTATTAACCCCTAGTTACCTCTACTGAGGATGGTGTATTAACCCCTAGTTACCTCTCCTCTCTACTGAGGATGGTGTATTAACCCCTAGTTACCTCTACTGAGGATGGTGTATTAACCCCTAGTTACCTCTACTGAGGATGGTGTATTAACCCCTAGTTACCTCTACTGAGGATGGTGTATTAACCCCTAGTTACCTCTACTGAGGATGGTGTATTAACCCCTAGTTACCTCTACTGAGGATGGTGTATTAACCCCTAGTTACCTCTACTGAGGATGGTGTATTAACCCCTAGTTACCTCTACTGAGGATGGTGTATTAACCCCTAGTTACCTCTCCTCTCTACTGAGGATGGTGTATTAACCCCTAGTTACCTCTACTGAGGATGGTGTATTAACCCCTAGTTACCTCTCCTCTACTGAGGATGGTGTATTAACCCCTAGTTACCTCTCCTCTACTGAGGATGGTGTATTAACCCCTAGTTACCTCTACTGAGGATGGTGTATTAACCCCTAGTTACCTCTACTGAGGATGGTGTATTAACCCCTAGTTACCTCTACTGAGGATGGTGTATTAACCCCTAGTTACCTCTACTGAGGATGGTGTATTAACCCCTAGTTACCTCTACTGAGGATGGTGTATTAACCCCTAGTTACCTCTACTGAGGATGGTGTATTAACCCCTAGTTACCTCTACTGAGGATGGTGTATTAACCCCTAGTTACCTCTACTGAGGATGGTGTATTAACCCCTAGTTACCTCTACTGAGGATGGTGTATTAACCCCTAGTTACCTCTACTGAGGATGGTGTATTAACCCCTAGTTACCTCTACTGAGGATGGTGTATTAACCCCTAGTTACCTCTACTGAGGATGGTGTATTAACCCCTAGTTACCTCTACTGAGGATGGTGTATTAACCCCTAGTTACCTCTACTGAGGATGGTGTATTAACCCCTAGTTACCTCTACTGAGGATGGTGTATTAACCCCTAGTTACCTCTACTGAGGATGGTGTATTAACCCCTAGTTACCTCTACTGAGGATGGTGTATTAACCCCTAGTTACCTCTCCTCTACTGAGGATGGTGTATTAACCCCTAGTTACCTCTACTGAGGATGGTGTATTAACCCCTAGTTACCTCTCCTCTCTACTGAGGATGGTGTATTAACCCCTAGTTACCTCTCCTCTCTACTGAGGATGGTGTATTAACCCCTAGTTACCTCTACTGAGGATGGTGTATTAACCCCTAGTTACCTCTACTGAGGATGGTGTATTAACCCCTAGTTACCTCTACTGAGGATGGTGTATTAACCCCTAGTTACCTCTACTGAGGATGGTGTATTAACCCCTAGTTACCTCTCCTCTCTACTGAGGATGGTGTATTAACCCCTAGTTACCTCTACTGAGGATGGTGTATTAACCCCTAGTTACCTCTCCTCTCTACTGAGGATGGTGTATTAACCCCTAGTTACCTCTACTGAGGATGGTGTATTAACCCCTAGTTACCTCTCCTCTCTACTGAGGATGGTGTATTAACCCCTAGTTACCTCTACTGAGGATGGTGTATTAACCCCTAGTTACCTCTACTCTCTACTGAGGATGGTGTATTAACCCCTAGTTACCTCTACTGAGGATGGTGTATTAACCCCTAGTTACCTCTACTGAGGATGGTGTATTAACCCCTAGTTACCTCTACTGAGGATGGTGTATTAACCCCTAGTTACCTCTACTCTCTACTGAGGATGGTGTATTAACCCCTAGTTACCTCTACTGAGGATGGTGTATTAACCCCTAGTTACCTCTACTGAGGATGGTGTATTAACCCCTAGTTACCTCTACTGAGGATGGTGTATTAACCCCTAGTTACCTCTCCTCTCTACTGAGGATGGTGTATTAACCCCTAGTTACCTCTCTCTCTACTGAGGATGGTGTATTAACCCCTAGTTACCTCTACTGAGGATGGTGTATTAACCCCTAGTTACCTCTCCTCTCTACTGAGGATGGTGTATTAACCCCTAGTTACCTCTACTGAGGATGGTGTATTAACCCCTAGTTACCTCTACTGAGGATGGTGTATTAACCCCTAGTTACCTCTACTGAGGATGGTGTATTAACCCCTAGTTACCTCTCCTCTCTACTGAGGATGGTGTATTAACCCCTAGTTACCTCTACTGAGGATGGTGTATTAACCCCTAGTTACCTCTACTGAGGATGGTGTATTAACCCCTAGTTACCTCTCCTCTCTACTGAGGATGGTGTATTAACCCCTAGTTACCTCTACTGAGGATGGTGTATTAACCCCTAGTTACCTCTACTGAGGATGGTGTATTAACCCCTAGTTACCTCTACTGAGGATGGTGTATTAACCCCTAGTTACCTCTACTGAGGATGGTGTATTAACCCCTAGTTACCTCTACTGAGGATGGTGTATTAACCCCTAGTTACCTCTCCTCTCTACTGAGGATGGTGTATTAACCCCTAGTTACCTCTCCTCTCTACTGAGGATGGTGTATTAACCCCTAGTTACCTCTACTGAGGATGGTGTATTAACCCCTAGTTACCTCTACTGAGGATGGTGTATTAACCCCTAGTTACCTCTCCTCTCTACTGAGGATGGTGTATTAACCCCTAGTTACCTCTACTGAGGATGGTGTATTAACCCCTAGTTACCTCTACTGAGGATGGTGTATTAACCCCTAGTTACCTCTACTGAGGATGGTGTATTAACCCCTAGTTACCTCTACTGAGGATGGTGTATTAACCCCTAGTTACCTCTACTGAGGATGGTGTATTAACCCCTAGTTACCTCTACTGAGGATGGTGTATTAACCCCTAGTTACCTCTACTGAGGATGGTGTATTAACCCCTAGTTACCTCTACTGAGGATGGTGTATTAACCCCTAGTTACCTCTACTGAGGATGGTGTATTAACCCCTAGTTACCTCTCCTCTCTACTGAGGATGGTGTATTAACCCCTAGTTACCCTCCTCTACTGAGGATGGTGTATTAACCCCTAGTTACCTCTACTGAGGATGGTGTATTAACCCCTAGTTACCTCTACTGAGGATGGTGTATTAACCCCTAGTTACCTCTACTGAGGATGGTGTATTAACCCCTAGTTACCTCTACTGAGGATGGTGTATTAACCCCTAGTTACCTCTACTGAGGATGGTGTATTAACCCCTAGTTACCTCTACTGAGGATGGTGTATTAACCCCTAGTTACCTCTACTGAGGATGGTGTATTAACCCCTAGTTACCTCTACTGAGGATGGTGTATTAACCCCTAGTTACCTCTACTGAGGATGGTGTATTAACCCCTAGTTACCTCTACTGAGGATGGTGTATTAACCCCTAGTTACCTCTACTGAGGATGGTGTATTAACCCCTAGTTACCTCTACTGAGGATGGTGTATTAACCCCTAGTTACCTCTACTGAGGATGGTGTATTAACCCCTAGTTACCTCTACTGAGGATGGTGTATTAACCCCTAGTTACCTCTACTGAGGATGGTGTATTAACCCCTAGTTACCTCTACTGAGGATGGTGTATTAACCCCTAGTTACCTCTACTGAGGATGGTGTATTAACCCCTAGTTACCTCTCCTCTCTACTGAGGATGGTGTATTAACCCCTAGTTACCTCTCCTCTCTACTGAGGATGGTGTATTAACCCCTAGTTACCTCTACTGAGGATGGTGTATTAACCCCTAGTTACCTCTCCTCCTACTGAGGATGGTGTATTAACCCCTAGTTACCTCTCCTCTCTACTGAGGATGGTGTATTAACCCCTAGTTACCTCTACTGAGGATGGTGTATTAACCCCTAGTTACCTCTACTGAGGATGGTGTATTAACCCCTAGTTACCTCTACTGAGGATGGTGTATTAACCCCTAGTTACCTCTACTGAGGATGGTGTATTAACCCCTAGTTACCTCTACTGAGGATGGTGTATTAACCCCTAGTTACCTCTCCTCTCTACTGAGGATGGTGTATTAACCCCTAGTTACCTCTACTGAGGATGGTGTATTAACCCCTAGTTACCTCTCCTCTCTACTGAGGATGGTGTATTAACCCCTAGTTACCTCTACTGAGGATGGTGTATTAACCCCTAGTTACCTCTCCTCTCTACTGAGGATGGTGTATTAACCCCTAGTTACCTCTACTGAGGATGGTGTATTAACCCCTAGTTACCTCTCTCTCTACTGAGGATGGTGTATTAACCCCTAGTTACCTCTACTGAGGATGGTGTATTAACCCCTAGTTACCTCTACTGAGGATGGTGTATTAACCCCTAGTTACCTCTACTGAGGATGGTGTATTAACCCCTAGTTACCTCTACTCTCTACTGAGGATGGTGTATTAACCCCTAGTTACCTCTACTGAGGATGGTGTATTAACCCCTAGTTACCTCTACTGAGGATGGTGTATTAACCCCTAGTTACCTCTACTGAGGATGGTGTATTAACCCCTAGTTACCTCTCCTCTCTACTGAGGATGGTGTATTAACCCCTAGTTACCTCTACTCTCTACTGAGGATGGTGTATTAACCCCTAGTTACCTCTACTGAGGATGGTGTATTAACCCCTAGTTACCTCTACTGAGGATGGTGTATTAACCCCTAGTTACCTCTCCTCTCTACTGAGGATGGTGTATTAACCCCTAGTTACCTCTACTGAGGATGGTGTATTAACCCCTAGTTACCTCTCCTCTCTACTGAGGATGGTGTATTAACCCCTAGTTACCTCTACTGAGGATGGTGTATTAACCCCTAGTTACCTCTACTGAGGATGGTGTATTAACCCCTAGTTACCTCTACTGAGGATGGTGTATTAACCCCTAGTTACCTCTCCTCTCTACTGAGGATGGTGTATTAACCCCTAGTTACCTCTCCTCTCTACTGAGGATGGTGTATTAACCCCTAGTTACCTCTACTGAGGATGGTGTATTAACCCCTAGTTACCTCTACTGAGGATGGTGTATTAACCCCTAGTTACCTCTCCTCTCTACTGAGGATGGTGTATTAACCCCTAGTTACCTCTCCTCTCTACTGAGGATGGTGTATTAACCCCTAGTTACCTCTACTGAGGATGGTGTATTAACCCCTAGTTACCTCTACTGAGGATGGTGTATTAACCCCTAGTTACCTCTACTGAGGATGGTGTATTAACCCCTAGTTACCTCTCCTCTCTACTGAGGATGGTGTATTAACCCCTAGTTACCTCTACTGAGGATGGTGTATTAACCCCTAGTTACCTCTACTGAGGATGGTGTATTAACCCCTAGTTACCTCTACTGAGGATGGTGTATTAACCCCTAGTTACCTCTACTGAGGATGGTGTATTAACCCCTAGTTACCTCTCCTCTCTACTGAGGATGGTGTATTAACCCCTAGTTACCTCTACTGAGGATGGTGTATTAACCCCTAGTTACCTCTACTGAGGATGGTGTATTAACCCCTAGTTACCTCTACTGAGGATGGTGTATTAACCCCTAGTTACCTCTACTGAGGATGGTGTATTAACCCCTAGTTACCTCTACTGAGGATGGTGTATTAACCCCTAGTTACCTCTACTGAGGATGGTGTATTAACCCCTAGTTACCTCTCCTCTCTACTGAGGATGGTGTATTAACCCCTAGTTACCTCTACTGAGGATGGTGTATTAACCCCTAGTTACCTCTACTGAGGATGGTGTATTAACCCCTAGTTACCTCTCCTCTCTACTGAGGATGGTGTATTAACCCCTAGTTACCTCTACTGAGGATGGTGTATTAACCCCTAGTTACCTCTCCTCTCTACTGAGGATGGTGTATTAACCCCTAGTTACCTCTACTGAGGATGGTGTATTAACCCCTAGTTACCTCTACTGAGGATGGTGTATTAACCCCTAGTTACCTCTCCTCTCTACTGAGGATGGTGTATTAACCCCTAGTTACCTCTACTGAGGATGGTGTATTAACCCCTAGTTACCTCTACTGGGGATGGTGTATTAACCCCTAGTTACCTCTCCTCTACTGAGGATGGTGTATTAACCCCTAGTTACCTCTACTGAGGATGGTGTATTAACCCCTAGTTACCTCTACTGAGGATGGTGTATTAACCCCTAGTTACCTCTACTGAGGATGGTGTATTAACCCCTAGTTACCTCTACTGAGGATGGTGTATTAACCCCTAGTTACCTCTACTGAGGATGGTGTATTAACCCCTAGTTACCTCTCCTCTCTACTGAGGATGGTGTATTAACCCCTAGTTACCTCTACTGAGGATGGTGTATTAACCCCTAGTTACCTCTCCTCTCTACTGAGGATGGTGTATTAACCCCTAGTTACCTCTACTGAGGATGGTGTATTAACCCCTAGTTACCTCTCCTCTCTACTGAGGATGGTGTATTAACCCCTAGTTACCTCTACTGAGGATGGTGTATTAACCCCTAGTTACCTCTACTCTCTACTGAGGATGGTGTATTAACCCCTAGTTACCTCTACTGAGGATGGTGTATTAACCCCTGGTTACCTCTACTGAGGATGGTGTATTAACCCCTAGTTACCTCTACTGAGGATGGTGTATTAACCCCTAGTTACCTCTACTCTCTACTGAGGATGGTGTATTAACCCCTAGTTACCTCTACTGAGGATGGTGTATTAACCCCTAGTTACCTCTACTGAGGATGGTGTATTAACCCCTAGTTACCTCTACTGAGGATGGTGTATTAACCCCTAGTTACCTCTACTGAGGATGGTATATTAACCCCTAGTTACCTCTCCTCTCTACTGAGGATGGTGTATTAACCCCTAGTTACCTCTCCTCTCTACTGAGGATGGTGTATTAACCCCTAGTTACCTCTACTGAGGATGGTGTATTAACCCCTAGTTACCTCTCCTCTCTACTGAGGATGGTGTATTAACCCCTAGTTACCTCTACTCTCTACTGAGGATGGTGTATTAACCCCTAGTTACCTCTACTGAGGATGGTGTATTAACCCCTAGTTACCTCTACTGAGGATGGTGTATTAACCCCTAGTTACCTCTCCTCTCTACTGAGGATGGTGTATTAACCCCTAGTTACCTCTACTGAGGATGGTGTATTAACCCCTAGTTACCTCTCCTCTCTACTGAGGATGGTGTATTAACCCCTAGTTACCTCTACTGAGGATGGTGTATTAACCCCTAGTTACCTCTACTGAGGATGGTGTATTAACCCCTAGTTACCTCTACTGAGGATGGTGTATTAACCCCAAGTTACCTCTCCTCTCTACTGAGGATGGTGTATTAACCCCTAGTTACCTCTCCTCTCTACTGAGGATGGTGTATTAACCCCTAGTTACCTCTACTGAGGATGGTGTATTAACCCCTAGTTACCTCTACTGGGGATGGTGTATTAACCCCTAGTTACCTCTCCTCTCTACTGAGGATGGTGTATTAACCCCTAGTTACCTCTCCTCTCTACTGAGGATGGTGTATTAACCCCTAGTTACCTCTACTGAGGATGGTGTATTAACCCCTAGTTACCTCTACTGAGGATGGTGTATTAACCCCTAGTTACCTCTACTGAGGATGGTGTATTAACCCCTAGTTACCTCTACTGAGGATGGTGTATTAACCCCTAGTTACCTCTACTGAGGATGGTGTATTAACCCCTAGTTACCTCTACTGAGGATGGTGTATTAACCCCTAGTTACCTCTACTGAGGATGGTGTATTAACCCCTAGTTACATCTCCTCTCTACTGAGGATGGTGTATTAACCCCTAGTTACCTCTCCTCTCTACTGAGGATGGTGTATTAACCCCTAGTTACCTCTACTGAGGATGGTGTATTAACCCCTAGTTACCTCTACTGAGGATGGTGTATTAACCCCTAGTTACCTCTACTGAGGATGGTGTATTAACCCCTAGTTACCTCTCCTCTCTACTGAGGATGGTTTATTAACCCCTAGTTACCTCTACTGAGGATGGTGTATTAACCCCTAGTTACCTCTACTGAGGATGGTGTATTAACCCCTAGTTACCTCTACTGAGGATGGTGTATTAACCCCTAGTTACCTCTACTGAGGATGGTGTATTAACCCCTAGTTACCTCTCCTCTCTACTGAGGATGGTGTATTAACCCCTAGTTACCTCTACTGAGGATGGTGTATTAACCCCTAGTTACCTCTCCTCTCTACTGAGGATGGTGTATTAACCCCTAGTTACCTCTCCTCTCTACTGAGGATGGTGTATTAACCCCTAGTTACCTCTCCTCTCTACTGAGGATGGTGTATTAACCCCTAGTTACCTCTACTGAGGATGGTGTATTAACCCCTAGTTACCTCTACTGAGGATGGTGTATTAACCCCTAGTTACCTCTACTGAGGATGGTGTATTAACCCCTAGTTACCTCTACTGAGGATGGTGTATTAACCCCTAGTTACCTCTACTGAGGATGGTGTATTAACCCCTAGTTACCTCTACTGAGGATGGTGTATTAACCCCTAGTTACCTCTACTGAGGATGGTGTATTAACCCCTAGTTACCTCTACTGAGGATGGTGTATTAACCCCTAGTTACCTCTCCTCTCTACTGAGGATGGTGTATTAACCCCTAGTTACCTCTACTGAGGATGGTGTATTAACCCCTAGTTACCTCTACTGAGGATGGTGTATTAACCCCTAGTTACCTCTACTGAGGATGGTGTATTAACCCCTAGTTACCTCTACTGAGGATGGTTTATTAACCCCTAGTTACCTCTCCTCTCTACTGAGGATGGTGTATTAACCCCTAGTTACCTCTCCTCCCTACTGAGGATGGTTTATTAACCCCTAGTTACCTCTCCTCTCTACTGAGGATGGTGTATTAACCCCTAGTTACCTCTACTGAGGATGGTGTATTAACCCCTAGTTACCTCTCCTCTCTACTGAGGATGGTGTATTAACCCCTAGTTACCTCTACTGAGGATGGTGTATTAACCCCTAGTTACCTCTCCTCTCTACTGAGGATGGTGTATTAACCCCTAGTTACCTCTACTGAGGATGGTGTATTAACCCCTAGTTACCTCTACTGAGGATGGTGTATTAACCCCTAGTTACCTCTCCTCTACTGAGGATGGTGTATTAACCCCTAGTTACCTCTACTGAGGATGGTGTATTAACCCCTAGTTACCTCTACTGAGGATGGTGTATTAACCCCTAGTTACCTCTACTGAGGATGGTGTATTAACCCCTAGTTACCTCTACTGAGGATGGTGTATTAACCCCTAGTTACCTCTCCTCTCTACTGAGGATGGTGTATTAACCCCTAGTTACCTCTCCTCTCTACTGAGGATGGTGTATTAACCCCTAGTTACCTCTCCTCTCTACTGAGGATGGTGTATTAACCCCTAGTTACCTCTACTGAGGATGGTGTATTAACCCCTAGTTACCTCTACTGGGGATGGTGTATTAACCCCTAGTTACCTCTCCTCTCTACTGAGGATGGTGTATTAACCCCTAGTTACCTCTACTGAGGATGGTGTATTAACCCCTAGTTACCTCTACTGAGGATGGTGTATTAACCCCTAGTTACCTCTAATGAGGATGGTGTATTAACCCCTAGTTACCTCTACTGAGGATGGTGTATTAACCCCTAGTTACCTCTACTGAGGATGGTGTATTAACCCCTAGTTACCTCTCCTCTCTACTGAGGATGGTGTATTAACCCCTAGTTACCTCTACTGAGGATGGTGTATTAACCCCTAGTTACCTCTACTGAGGATGGTGTATTAACCCCTAGTTACCTCTCCTCTACTGAGGATGGTGTATTAACCCCTAGTTACCTCTACTGAGGATGGTGTATTAACCCCTAGTTACCTCTCCTCTACTGAGGATGGTGTATTAACCCCTAGTTACCTCTCCTCTCTACTGAGGATGGTGTATTAACCCCTAGTTACCTCTCCTCTCTACTGAGGATGGTGTATTAACCCCTAGTTAGCTCTACTGAGGATGGTGTATTAACCCCTAGTTACCTCTACTGAGGATGGTGTATTAACCCCTAATTACCTCTACTGAGGATGGTGTATTAACCCCTAGTTACCTCTACTGAGGATGGTGTATTAACCCCTAGTTACCTCTACTGAGGATGGTGTATTAACCCCTAGTTACCTCTACTGAGGATGGTGTATTAACCCCTAGTTACCTCTACTGAGGATGGTGTATTAACCCCTAGTTACCTCTACTGAGGATGGTGTATTAACCCCTAGTTACCTCTACTGAGGATGGTGTATTAACCCCTAGTTACCTCTACTGAGGATGGTGTATTAACCCCTAGATACCTCTACTGAGGATGGTGTATTAACCCCTAGTTACCTCTACTGAGGATGGTGTATTAACCCCTAGTTACCTCTCCTCTCTACTGAGGATGGTGTATTAACCCCTAGTTACCTCTCCTCTCTACTGAGGATGGTGTATTAACCCCTAGTTACCTCTACTGAGGATGGTGTATTAACCCCTAGATACCTCTACTGAGGATGGTGTATTAACCCCTAGTTACCTCTACTGAGGATGGTGTATTAACCCCTAGTTACCTCTCCTCTCTACTGAGGATGGTGTATTAACCCCTAGTTACCTCTACTGAGGATGGTGTATTAACCCCTAGTTACCTCTACTGAGGATGGTGTATTAACCCCTAGTTACCTCTCCTCTACTGAGGATGGTGTATTAACCCCTAGTTACCTCTACTGAGGATGGTGTATTAACCCCTAGTTACCTCTACTGAGGATGGTGTATTAACCCCTAGTTACCTCTACTGAGGATGGTGTATTAACCCCTAGTTTCCTCTCCTACCTATTGAGTATAGTTTATAGCACCTAGTTTCCTCTCCTACCTATTGAGTATAGTTTATAGCACCTAGTTTCCTCTCCTACCTATTGAGTATAGTTTATAGCACCTAGTTTCCTCTCCTACCTATTGAGTATAGTTTATAGCACCTAGTTTCCTCTCCTACCTATTGAGTATAGTTTATAGCACCTAGTTTCCTCTCCTCCCTACTGAGTATAGTTTATAGCACCTAGTTTCCTCTCCTCCCTACTGAGTATAGTTTATAGCACCTTGTAACGATGTTCCTCCTCCTCTCCATTTTCGGAAAAGGAGGAGTATTGAGGGAACCAAGGGGCAGCGAAGTTTGAACACATAATGATTTATTAAATAAACAAAATAGACAAAGACGAAAACGAACTATACTGGATATAACTAACAAAATAACAAAACGATGTAGACAGACCTGAACAAACGAACTTACATATACACGAAGCACGCTGACACAGGAACAGACTACATAAACCGAAACGAAACGAACAACCGAAACAATCCCGTATGGTGTAAGACATAACACAGACACAGGAGACAATCATCCACAAACAAACAGTGAGAATGCCCTACCTAAATATGACTCTTAATTAGAGGAAAACGCAAACCACCTGCCTCTAATCAAGAGCCATACCAGGCAAACCAAAACCAACATAGAAACAGATAACATAGACTGCCCCCCCAAAACTAACGCCCTGACCAATTACACATACAAAAACAACATAAAACTGGTCAGGACCGTTACATAACCCCCCCCTCAATGTGCGAACTCCGGGCGCACCATCACAAAGTCCAGGGGAGGGTCTGGGTGGGCAGGTGACCACGGTGGTGGCTCCGGCTCTGGACGCTGTCCCCACACCACCATAGTCACTCCCCGTCTTCTTCTTCCCCTCCCAATGCCCACCCTAAAACTCACATCCCCTAAATAAACATCCAGCACCAGGAGAAGGGGCAGCACCGGGACAAAGGGCAGCACCGGGACAAGGGGCAGCACCGGGACAAGGGGCAGCACCGGGACAAGGGGCAGCACCGGGACAAGGGACAGCACCGGGACAAGGGGCAGCACCGGGACAAGGGGCAGCACCGGGACAAGGGGCAGCACCGGGACAAGGGGCAGCACCGGGACAAGGGGCAACACCGGGACAAGGGGCAACACCGGGACAAGGGGCAGGTCCCGGCTGATAAACTCTGGCAGATCCTGGCTGAGGGACTCTGGCAGGTGTATGCAGGCTGACGGCTCTCGACGCTCATGGCAGGCTGACGGCTCTCGACGCTCATGGCAGGCTGACGGCTCTCGACGCTCATGGCAGGCTGACGGCTCTCGACGCTCATGGCAGGCTGACGGCTCTCGACGCTCATGGCAGGCTGACGGCTCTCGACGCTCATGGCAGGCTGACGGCTCTCGACGCTCATGGCAGGCTGACGGCTCTCGACGCTCATGGCAGGCTGACGGCTCTCGACGCTCATGGCAGGCTGACGGCTCTCGACGCTCATGGCAGGCTGACGGCTCTCGACGCTCATGGCTCTCTGACGGCTCTGGCTGCTCATGGCTCTCTGACGGCTCTGGCTGCTCATGGCTCTCTGACGGCTCTGGCTGCTCATGGCTCTCTGACGGCTCTGGCTGCTCATGGCTCGCTGGCGGCTCTGGCTGCTCATGGCTCGCTGGCGGCTCTGGCAGATCCTGTCTGGTTGGCGGCTCTGGCAGATCCTGTCTGGTTGGCGGCTCTGGCAGATCCTGTCTGGTTGGCGGCTCTGGCAGATCCTGTCTGGTTGGCGGCTCTGGCAGATCCTGTCTGGCTGACGGCTCTAGCGGCTCCTGTCTGGCGGACGGCTCTAGCGGCTCCTGTCTGGCGGACGGCTCTGTAGGCTCATGGCAGACGGGCGGCTTTGCAGGCTCATGGCAGACGGGCGGCTTTGCAGGCTCATGGCAGACGGATGGCTCAGACGGCGCTGGGGAGACGGATGGCTCAGATGGCGCTGGGGAGACGGATGGCTCAGACGGCGCTGGGGAGACGGATGGCTCAGACGGCGCTGGGGAGACGGATGGCTCAGATGGCGCTGGGGAGACGGATGGCTCAGATGGCGCTGGGGAGACGGATGGCTCAGATGGCGCTGGGGAGACGGATGGCTCAGATGGCGCTGGGGAGACGGATGGCTCTGGCCGGATACGGTGCACTGTAGACCTGGTGCGTGGTGCCGGAACTGGAGGCACCGTGCTAATGACAAGCACCTTCCTACTAGTGCGGGGAGCAGGGACAGGGCACACTGTACTCTCAAAGCCTACTCTATCCCTGATGCGAGGTACCGGCACTGGTGACACCGGGCTGAGGACAAGCACATCAGGATTAGTAGGGGGAGAAGATACAGTGTGTTCAGGGCTCTGGAGACGCACAGGTGGCTTAGTGCGTGGTGCCGGAACTGGAGGCACCGGGCTAGATACACGCACTACAGGGAGAGTGCGTGGAGGAGGAACAGGGCTCAGGATACGCACTGGTAGCCTAGTGCGTAGTGTAGACACTGTAGGTACTAGGCTGGGGCGGGGAGGTGGTGCCGGAAATACCGGACCGTGGAGGCGTACTGGCACTCTTGAGCATTGAGCTTGCCCAACCTTACCTGGTTGAATACCCCCGGTTGCCCGACCAGTGCGGGGAGGTGGAATAACCCGCACCGGGCTATGTAGGCGAACCGGGGAAACCATGCGTAAGGCAGGTACCATGTATGCCGGCCCGAGGAGACGCACTGGAGACCAGACGCGTTGAGCCGGCCTCATGACACCTGGCTCAATACCCAATCTAGCCCTACCAGTGCGGGGAGGTGGAATAACCCGCACTGGGCTATGCACTCGTACAGGAGACACCGTGCGCTCTACTGCGTAACACGGCGCCTGCCCGTACTCCCGCTCTCCACGGTAAGCCTGGGAAGTGTGCGCAGGTCTCCTACCTGCCCTTGGCCCACTACCTCCTAGCCCCCCCCCAAGAAATTTTTGGGAATTACTTACGGGCTTTTTTGGCTTCCGTGCCAGACGCATTCCCTCATAGCTCCGGTTCCTCTCTCCGGTAGCCTCCGCTCTCCTAAGTGCCTCCAGCTGTTCCCATGGGAGGCGATCTCTACCAGCTAGGATCTCCTCCCATGTGTAGACACCTTTTCCATCCAAAACATCGTCCCATGTCCATCTCTCCTTCTTCTCCTGTCCCTTACTCCATTTAGTTTTCCCTAGCCGCTTGGTCTTAGCGTGGTGGGTGATTCTGTAACGATGTTCCTCCTCCTCTCCATTTTCGGAAAAGGAGGAGTATTGAGGGAACCAAGGCGCAGCGAAGTTTGAACACATAATGATTTATTAAATAAACAAAATAGACAAAGACGAAAACGAACTATACTGGATATAACTAACAAAATAACAAAACGATGTAGACAGACCTGAACAAACGAACTTACATATACACGAAGCACGCTGACACAGGAACAGACTACATAAACCGAAACAATCCCGTATGGTGTAAGACATAACACAGACACAGGAGACAATCACCCACAAACAAACAGTGAGAATGCCCTACCTAAATATGACTCTTAATTAGAGGAAAACGCAAACCACCTGCCTCTAATCAAGAGCCATACCAGGCAAACCAAAACCAACATAGAAACAGATAACATAGACTGCCCACCCAAAACTAACGCCCTGACCAATTACACATACAAAAACAACATAAAACTGGTCAGGACCGTTACACACCTAGTTTCCTCTCCTACCTATTGAGTATAGTTTATAGCACCTAGTTTCCTCTCCTACCTATTGAGTATAGTTTATAGCACCTAGTTTCCTCTCCTACCTATTGAGTATAGTTTATAGCACCTAGTTTCCTCTCCTCCCTACTGAGTATAGTTTATAGCACCTAGTTTCCTCTCCTCCCTACTGAGTATAGTTTATAGCACCTAGTTTCCTCTCCTACCTATTGAGTATAGTTTATAGCACCTAGTTTCCTCTCCTACCTATTGAGTATAGTTTATAGCACCTAGTTTCCTCTCCTACCTATTGAGTATAGTTTATAGCACCTAGTTTCCTCTCCTACCTACTGAGTATAGTTTATAGCACCTAGTTTCCTCTCCTACCTATTGAGTATAGTTTATAGCACCTAGTTTCCTCTCCTACCTATTGAGTATAGTTTATAGCACCTAGTTTCCTCTCCTACCTACTGAGTATAGTTTATAGCACCTAGTTTCCTCTCCTACCTATTGAGTATAGTTTATAGCACCTAGTTTCCTCTCCTACCTATTGAGTATAGTTTATAGCACCTAGTTTCCTCTCCTCCCTACTGAGTATAGTTTATAGCACCTAGTTTCCTCTCCTACCTATTGAGTGCAGTACAGTGGGTTGCGGTGTAATGCCCCAGTCTCTTTCTTACAGTTTGCCCTTAAATCAAGTTTGTATGTTTAATTCCTACAAGACTTCCTGTGAAAAAACTCAGCATAATTTAGTGCCGCAGATTTTTCCATGACAGTCCAAGTCCTCGGGTAAACTATATTTTTCTCCCTAATAGATAACGTAATTGGAGCATTCTCAGGGTGACTGTTTGGGAATGTTTTGTGCACAATGTGGGACTTGTACACTCTTAGCCAGCAATCCTAATATCACCCCCTTAATGCCCCTAACTGTCCCCAACCGTTTCCATGACAAACTACCTTCCATCCCTGTTATTAGGAGCCTTGTCCATCTACATGAAGAAAAAAAATAAAGTCATTTTAAACGAAAAGCTATGAAAAGAAATCCAGCTGTCCACTGACTTAAAACCCCTTTTCCTTTTCCAAAGAATATATGAAGGTTTTATTTTTCCCCTCCTCTAAAAAGAGTCTTCTGAGAGTATTACACTCACCCTTAAGTTTAACCGACCCAACGGCCCGAACTAGACACCTATAAAAACGCCATTGAAATTGATTACAGTGAAAATCTATCTTCCCATCGGTTAATTTCACCCCGATTAAATGTTATCCTATACACTAACGGTACGACGGACTCTAAAGTTACCCTGGGATGAGATCCCTGGGAAGGCTTCTCTTCAGTGGCCTGACAGAGACGCCTAAGATGGTTTGAGTGTGTCCTCAATGTCACCTTTTTCCTATACAGTGCAGTATATAGTGCACTACAATTCGGAAGAGGGTTTTATTTGGGATACAAACTTTGTCTAGACATGGTTCTACTCCAAAAAGCTACGCTATGGGGAACTGGCATAATATACTGACAGTCACAACCGCAAAGCCTGGGTCAAGTTCATCACACCGAGGCTTTGTCCAAGTTTGTTACACTGAAGCCTGGTCCAAGTTCATCACACTGATGCCTGGTCCAAGTTCATCACACTGAAGCCTGGTCCAAGTTCATCACACTGAAGCCTGGTCCAAGTTCATCACACTGAAGCCTGGTCCGAGTTCATCACACTGAAGCCTGGTCCAAGTTCATCACACTGAAGCCTGGTCCGAGTTCATCACACTGAAGCCTGGTCCAAGTTCATCATACTGTAGCCTGGTCCAAGTTCATCACACTGAAGCCTGTTCCAAGTTCCTCATACTGAAGCCTGGTCCAAGTTCGTTACACTAAAGCCTGGTCCAAGTTCATCACACTGAAGCCTGGTCCAAGTTCATCACATCAAGGCTTTGTCCAAGTTCGTTACACTGATGCCTGGTCCAAGTTCATCACACTAAAGCCTGGTCCAAGTTCATCACACTGAAGCCTGGTCCAAGTTCATCACACTGAAGCCTGGTCCAAGTTCATCACACTGAAACCTGGTCCAAGTTCATCACACTGATGCCTGGTCCAAGTTCATTACACTGAAGCCCGGTCCGAGTTCATCACACTGAAGCCCGGTCCAAGTTCATCACACTGAAGCCCGGTCCAAGTTCATCACACTGAAGCCTGGTCCAAGTTCATCACACTGAAGCCTGGTCCAAGTTCATCACACTGATGCCTGGTCCAAGTTCATCAAACTGATGCCTGGTCCAAGTTCATCAAACTGAAGCCTGGTCCAAGTTCATCACACTGAAGCCTGGTCCAAGATCATCACACTGATGCCTGGTCCAAGTTCATCACACTGAAGCCTGGTCCAAGTTCATTACACTGAAGCCTGGTCCAAGTTCATCACACTGAAGCCTGGTCCAAGTTCATCACACTGAAGCCTGGTCCAAGTTCATCAAACTAAAGCCTGGTCCAAGTTCATCACACTAAAGCCTGGTCCAAGTTCATCACACTGAAGCCTGGTCCAAGTTCATCAAACTAAAGCCTGGTCCAAGTTTGTTATACGGATGGAAAAGATACTAGATAAGTTCAAGGACTGGCACTGATGCTAAATCAGTATGTGTGTGTGTGTTGGTGTGGTAATTATCGGTCTTGCCTAGCAGCACACTGGCATGGGTCAGCGTTTCATTGGCCCCTCTCTTGAAAAGCAAAGAGAACACTGGCAGAGGGGATGATCTGGCACGCGTTGCCGAGGGGATGATCTGACCCGCGTTGCCGAGGGGATGATCTGACCCGCGTTGCCGAGGGGATGATCTGACCCGCGTTGCCGAGGGGATGATCTGACCCGCGTTGCCGAGGGGATGATCTGACCGGCGTTGCCGAGGGGATGATCTGACCCGCGTTGCCGAGGGGATGATCTGGCACGCGTTGCCGAGGGGATGATCTGGCACGCGTTGCCGAGGGGATGATCTGGCACGCGTTGCCGAGGGGATGATCTGACCCGCGTTGCCGAGGGGATGATCTGACCCGCGTTGCCGAGGGGATGATCTGACCCGCGTTGCCGAGGGGATGATCTGACCCGCGTTGCCGAGGGGATGATCTGACCCGCGTTGCCGAGGGGATGATCTGCACGCGTTGCCGAGGGGATGATCTGACCCGCGTTGCCGAGGGGATGATCTGACCCGCGTTGCCGAGGGGATGATCTGACCCGCGTTGCCGAGGGGATGATCTGACCCGCGTTGCCGAGGGGATGATCTGACCCGCGTTGCCGAGGGGATGATCTGACCCGCGTTGCCGAGGGGATGATCTGACCCGCGTTGCCGAGGGGATGATCTGACCCGCGTTGCCGAGGGGATGATCTGACCCGCGTTGCAGAGGGGATGATCTGACCCGCGTTGCCGAGGGGATGATCTGCCCGCGTTGCCGAGGGGATGATCTGACCCGCGTTGCCGAGGGGATGATCTGGCACGCGTTGCCGAGGGGGATATATTTACAGTTACATCGATCAGCGCACCGTGCCCATATATATTCTCGCTGTGGGTTTGAGCCCAAAGAAACTTTCCTTACAGAACCGTCCTAAAAATAATACCACAGGGATGCGTACCGGGCCCACACCACACCAGACCACTCCACACCACTCCACTCCACACCAGACCACACCAGACCAGACCACTCCACTCCACTCCACTCCACTCCACTCCACTCCACACCACACCAGACCACTCCACACCACTCCACTCCACACCACTCCACTCCACACCAGACCACACCAGACCAGACCACTCCACACCACTCCACTCCACACCAGACCACACCAGACCACACCACACCACTCCACTCCACACCATACCAGACCACTCCACACCACTCCACTCCACACCAGACCACACCACACCACACCACACCAGACCACTCCACACCACTCCACTCCACACCAGACCACACCAGACCACACCAGACCAGACCACTCCACACCACTCCACTCCACACCAGACCACACCAGACCACACCACTCCACTCCACACCAGACCACACCAGACCACACCACTCCACACCACTCCACTCCACACCAGACCACACCAGACCACACCAGACCAGACCACTCCACACCACTCCACTCCACTCCACTCCACACCAGACCACACCACTCCACACCACTCCACACCACACCAGACCACACCAGACCACACCACTCCACTCCACACCACTCCAGACCAGAACACACCACACCACTCCACTCCACACCAGACCACACCAGACCACTCCACTCCACACCACACCACTCCACTCCACTCCACACCCCACCAGACCACACCAGACCACACCACTCCACTCCACACCACTCCAGACCAGACCAGACCACACCACTCCACTCCACACCAGACCACACCAGACCAGACCACTCCACACCAGACCACTCCACTCCAGACCAGACCACACCACTCCACTCCACACCAGACCACACCACACCAGACCACACCACACCAGACCACACCACACCACTCCATACCACACCAGACCACTCCACTCCACACCACTCCACACCACTCCACACCACACCAGACCACTCCACTCCACACCAGACCACACCACTCCATACCACACCACTCCACACCACACCACTCCACACCACTCCACACCACTCCACACCACTCCACACCACTCCACACCACACCAGACCACACCAGACCACACCACACTACTCCACATCACTCCACATCACTCCACTCCAGACCACACCAGACCACACCAGACCACACCATACCAGACCACACCACACCAGACCAGACCACACCACTCCAGACCACACCAGACCAGACCAGACCACACCACTCCAGACCACACCAGTCCACACCAGACCACTCCACACCACACACCAGACCACACCAGACCACACCAGACCACACCACACCAGACCACACCAGACCACACCAGACCACACCAGACCACACCACACCAGACCACACCACACCAGACCACACCACACCACACCACACCAGACCACACCAGACCACACCACTCCAGACCACACCAGACCACACCACACCAGACCACTCCAGACCACACCACACCAGACCACACCACACCAGACCACACCAGACCACACCACACCACACCAGACCACACCACACCACACCAGACCACTCCACAACACACCACTCCACACCACACCACTCCACACCACTCCAGACCACACCAGTCCACACCAGACCACACCAGACCACACCACACCACACCACTCCACACCACTCCAGAACACACCACACCACTCCACACCACTCCAGACCACACCACTCCAGACCACACCAGACCACACCACACCACACCACTCCACACCACACTAGTACTTAACGAGTTTTAGTATAGCTAATTGGAATTTGTGGTCTGTATATTGTATCATTTCATTAAGGATACCATCAACACCACAGGCCTTTTTGGGTTGGAGGGTTTTTATTTTGTCCTGTAACTCATTCAAGGTAATTGGAGAATCCAGTGGGTTCTGGTCGTCTTTAATAGCTGATTCTAAGATTTGTATTTGATCATGTATATGTTTTTGCTGTTTGTTCTTTGTTATCGAGCCAAAAAGATTGGAGAAGTGGTTTACCCATACATCTCCATTTTGGATAGATAACTCTTTGTGTTGTTGTTTGTTTAGAGTTTTCCAGTGTTCCCAGAATTGGTTAGAGTCTATGGATTCTTCAATTACATTGAGCTGATTTCTGACATGCTGCTCCTTCTTTTCTCGTAGTGTGTTTCTGTATTGTTTTAGTGATTCACCATAGTGAAGGTGTAGACTCAGGTTTTCTGTATTGTTTTAGTGATTCACCATAGTGAAGGCGTAGACTCAGGTTTTCTGTATTGTTTTAGTGATTCACCATAGTGAAGGCGTAGACTCAGGTTTTCTGTATTGTTTTAGTGATTCACCATAGTGAAGGCGTAGACTCAGGTTTTCTGTATTGTTTTAGTGATTCACCATAGTGAAGGCGTAGACTCAGGTTTTCTGGGTCTCTATGCTTTTGGATGGACAGGTTTTTCAATTTCTTTCATAGGTTTTTGCATTCTTCATTAAACCATTTGTCATTGTTGTTCACTTTCTTCGGTTGTCTGCTTGACATTTTTAGATTTGATAGGGAAGCTGAGAGGTCAAATATACTGTTTAGGTTTTCTTCTGCCAAGTTTACACATTCACACTTTCACCTTTACACCTTCACCTTTACACATTCACACCTTCACCTTTACACCTTCACACCTTCGCCTTTACACCTTTACCTTTACACCTTTACACCTTCACCTTTGCCTTTACACCTTCGCCTTTACACCTTCACACCTTCACCTTTACACCTTTACACCTTCACCTTTACACCTTCGCCTTTACACCTTCGCACCTTTACAC
Source organism: Salvelinus fontinalis (assembly GCF_029448725.1). NCBI lineage: Eukaryota > Metazoa > Chordata > Actinopteri > Salmoniformes > Salmonidae > Salvelinus > Salvelinus fontinalis. Next base: position 45,131,450 of record NC_074684.1, on the reverse strand, counting down.
CTTCACCTTTACACCTTTACACCTCTCCTGATTCTCCTGGGGAGTTGCAGCTATGAGACAAGATCGTAATCACGAAATTGGGGAGTAAAAGGAAAGAAATAAAAATGTGTACAGCAGTAGTGATATACGTAACCGATGTGAAATGGCTAGCTAGTTAGCGGTGGTGCGCACGAATAGCGTTGCAATCGGTGACGCCACTCGCTTTGAGACCTTGAAGTAGTTGTTCCCCTTGCTCTGCAAGGGCCGTGGCTTTTGTGGCGCGATGGGTAACGATGCTTCGTGGGTGTCAGTTGTTGATGTGTGCAGAGGGTCGCCAGAGGGTCGCTTGCCCTGGTAGGGGCAAGGAGAGGGACGGAAGCAATACTGTTACATATAGTCATGACTAGAAAACAGTATATACTTATAAAAAAAATATATACATTTAAACATTATTTTGACAGGGTCAATGCTGACGTTATAAAGGTTAACTGAAATTAACTGAGTTTATGGGTGCCATGTTGGTACCAAAACACCCGCGTTTCTCTCACCCCGGGTATGTTGGAGACGATCTCGAAGGTGACTCCACAGCCAGGTATGTTGGAGACGATCTCGAAGGTGACTCCACAGCCAGGTATGTTGGAGACGATCTCGAAGGTGACTCCACAGCCAGGTATGTTGGAGACGATCTCGAAGGTGACTCCACAGCCAGGTATGTTGGAGACGATCTCGAAAGTGACTCCACAGCCAGGTATGTTGGAGACGATCTCGAAGGTGACTCCACAGCCAGGGATGTTGGAGATGATCTCGAAGGTGACTCCACAGCCAGGTATGTTGGAGACGATCTCGAAGGTGACTCCACAGCCAGGGATGTTGGAGACGATCTCGAAGGTGACTCCACAGCCAGGTATGTTGGAGACGATCTCGAAGGTGACTCCACAGCCAGGGATGGTGGAGACGATCTCGAAGGTGACTCCACAGCCAGGGATGTTGGAGACGATCTCGAAGGTGACTCCACAGCCAGGGATGTTGGAGACGATCTCGAAGGTGACTCCACAGCCAGGGATGTTGGAGACGATCTCGAAGGTGACTCCACAGCCAGGTATGTTGGAGATGATCTCGAAGGTGACTCCACAGCCAGGTATGTTGGAGATGATCTCGAAGGTGACTCCACAGCCAGGTATGTTGGAGACGATCTCGAAGGTGACTCCACAGCCAGGTATGTTGGAGACGATCTCGAAGGTGACTCCACAGCCAGGGATGTTGGAGACGATCTCGAAGGTGACTCCACAGCCAGGGATGTTGGAGACGATCTCGAAGGTGACTCCACAGCCAGGGATGGTGCTACGATGAGACATCCTCTTCATCAGACTCTGACCCCAACCCTGGTACATAACCATGAAATAAACCTCCACTATAGCCACAATGTAAACCTCCACTATAGCCACAATGTAAACATCCACTATACCCAGGATATAAACATCCACCTATACCCACGATGTAAACATCCACCTATACAACGATATAATCCACCTATACCCACAACATTAACAATGATATATGCCTGGTTCAACATCTAGTCCCTGGGGAGGGGGATGATATATGCCTGGTTCAACATCTAGTCCCTGGGGAGGGGGATGATATATGCCTGGTTCAACATCTAGTCCCTGGGGAGGGGGATGATATATGCCTGGTTCAACATCTAGTCCCTGGGGAGGGGGATGATATATGCCTGGTTCAACATCTAGTCCCTGGGGAGGGGGATGATATATGCCTGGTTCAACATCTAGTCCCTGGGGAGGGCGATGATATATGCCTGGTTCAACATCTAGTCCCTGGGGAGGGCGATGATATATGCCTGGTTCAACATCTAGTCCCCTACTTCTGATAGACCTTCAAAAGGGGTCTGATAGGAGTAAGCAGCTTGGCAGAGAGTCCACCGGGCCGGTAGCACCAGTTTCTACCCATTTGATCTTTTCAGATATATGAGAAGTGTTTAAAGAAAAGACGAGGTGTTGATTTGGACCAGGAGATCACTACTGGTGTTAGAGCCTCAGTCGGTTTCAGCCCCAGTTTGTGTCTTTAAGACCGTTAGCTCACCTCTCCATCGGAATGTTTGACGATGTGCAGGTTGAAGACCTCATCCTCGTCCTCCTGGTTCAGCATGGCGTCTAGACCTCCAGCCAGCGGAGTAAATTAGCTGTAGGGGTTAATTAGACCCTCAGATAACCACTTTGACCGAGCTAGCGAGGCTGCAGACTTCATAGCGAAGTGCTAACCCGACACACACTGCGATATATACTGAACAAAAATATAAACGCAACATGCCAAAATTTCAAAGATTTTCCTTATTTACAGTTCATATATAAGAAATCAGTCAATTTAAATAAATTCATTAGGCCCTAATCTATGGATTTCACATGACTGAGCAGGGGTGCAGCCATTAGTCCCACCCACTGGGGAGCCAGACCCACCCACTGGGGAGCCAGACCCACCCACTTGGCAGCCAGACCCACCCACATGGCAGCCAGACCCACCCACTGGGCAGCCAGACCCACCCACTGGGCAGCCAGACCCACCCACTGGGCAGCCAGACCCAACCAATGGGCAGCCAGACCCACCCACTGGGCAGCCAGACCCAGCCAATGGGGAGCCAGACCCACCCACTGGGCAGCCAGACCAACCCACTGGGCAGCCAGACCCACCCACTGGGGAGCCAGACCCAGCCAATAGGGAGCCAGACCCACCCATTGGGGAGCCAGACCCACCCACTGGGCAGCCAGACCCACCCACTGGGCAGCCAGACCCACCCACTGGGGAGCCAGACCCACCCACTGGGCAGCCAGACCCAGCCAATGGGGAGACAGACCCAGCCAATGGGGAGCCATTGGGTTAGGGTTGGGGTAAGGGTTAGGGTAAGGGTAAGGGTTAGGGTTAGGGTAAGGGTTAGGGTTAGGGTAAGGGTTAGGGTACGGGTTAGGGATAGGGTAAGGGTACGGGTAAGGGTTAGGGTAAGGGTTAGGGTAAGGGTTAGGGTAACGAAGACGCGGGGAGTCAGGAAGCAGATGCAGTTGGTGAGATTAATAAGACCAAACATAGAGTGGATATAGGAACAAGAGAAGCGTCTGAACATGAACACAGAAACAATACTGTCTGATGGGTGATGACCACGGAGTGCTAGATAAAGGGGGAGCAATCAGGGATGTGATGAAGTCCAGGTGTGCATAATGATGAAGTCCAGGTGTGTCTAATGATGAAGTCCAGGTGTGTCTAATGATGAAGTCCAGGTTTGCATAATGATGAAGTCCAGGTGTGTCTAATGATGAAGTCCAGGTGTGCATAATGATGAAGTCCAGGTGTGTCTAATGATGAAGTCCAGGTTTGCCTAATGATGAAGTCCAGGTGTGTCTAATGATGAAGTCCAGGTGTGTCTAATGATGAAGTCCAGGTGTGTCTAATGATGAAGTCCAGGTGTGTCTAATGATGAAGTCCAGGTTTGCCTAATGATGAAGTCCAGGTGTGTCTAATGATGAAGTCCAGGTGTGCCTAATGATGAATTCCAGGTGTGTCTAATGATGAAGTCCAGGTGTGTCTAATGATGAAGTCCAGGTGTGTCTAATGATGAAGTCCAGGTGTGTCTAATGATGAAGTCCAGGTGTGTCTAATGATGAAGTCCAGGTGTGTCTAATGATGAAGTCCAGGTGTGTCTAATGATGAAGTCCAGCTATTTTACTTTGACTGTTGAAAAGCGATATCCCAAGTATAAATACAGTAAAGTACATACACGGAACGGTAAAAAAAAAAAAAATGTTCAGACGAATTTATTATGTATTTTTTTTGCACAACTGCAAAGTTCAAGGAGTTGGTCTGATTGAAATATGTGATGTCATCAGCCTCTCTTCTTGCCTGAGGAACAACAGAAGAACAACAGAGGAACAACAGAAAACAGCAGAGGAACCTTCCCCCCCTCCCCCATCACGCTATATCATGAGATACCCGGACCCCCTATTGACATGTGCCTCTTGTTCAGTAAAGCAGGTGTTAAATAAGGTGAAAGGGAGTCTGGAGTGCCACTTTAATTCAGGCCGTTTCTTCAGTCTGTATGTATATGCGTAGTGAACTATCCTGGAGTATCGGGCCCCGATGTAGGTTCAACCCATTGACTTCTCTCCTTTCATCCCTGCCCTCCCAGCGAACTTGGTCTGGGTCCAAAGAGACGCAGCAGAGCAACAAAAACAACAACAACAGCACGGGACGACGAGTTCTCACATGGAATCTTCCATGAACTTCTCAACATCAGGAAGAGAAGGGGCCGCTGGCTCACTGCAGCTGGAACGTTCCATCCCTGTCTGATATCTCACAGTTCACTGCATGCACCTGGGACTGGAGACACTTACACCAGGCATCCAAAAAGGCACCCTAGTGCACTATATAGTGCACTATTTTCAACCAGGTCCTGCATAAGGCTCAGGTCCAAAGTAGTGCACTATCTAGGGCTGAGACGGGCAACTTTGATGGGGGTGGGGGCCATAAAAAATATAAATCATCATAAAGGGCCCAGAGTGGCTCGCGGGTCTGCGTATCCCATTAAAAAATATGTCAGTTTCAGCTAGAGATATCTGTTTTGAATTGGATGTATCTCAATCCACCGCATTTCCCTGATGTCGGACTTCCACATCTGCAGTGAAAGGTGACAGAGCTAGAGCAGTTTTTGTCAGACCACAAAATCATCTGTAACCCTAACGGTTGGGTCTACAACTGTTATTTTTTTGTTTTTTTCAATGTATTTTACCTTTATTTAACCAGGCAAGTCAGTTCAGAACAAATTCTTATTTTCAATGACGGCCTAGGAGCAGTGGGTTAACTGCCTTGTTCAGGAGCAGAACGACAGATTTTTTTACCTTGTCAGCTCGGGGGATTCGATATTGCAACCTTTCGGTTACAAGTCCAACACTACCTGCCGCCCCGACATATATTATGACCCCTCTATGGAAAGATAAGACTCTCACAAACACAACGGTGTCCTCCGTTTCGCTCTACAACACCCACATGCGTCTTTGGTCTCGTCTGAAGTCAGTACAGCCGATCTGCCAACTTACGTCTGTAGCATCCCAACAATTTGGGCTACACACTAATATGTGGAAAACTGAGAGTCTCGTGAACAAGTACATGCATGAGGGTTGTTTTGCTCTAGGACGTCCACAGGCCTCACAAGACTTGTCTGAACGTCCCCCGGTACCACAGGCCTCACAAGACTTGTCTGAACGTCCCCCGGTACCAGCGGAAACAATTTATGGAAGTATATATGGATACTGTTAATACATGTAAAAAACAATGATGATGTTTCTTCTATCTCTCAGACTATCTGGACTATCTGTTATCCAATGCTTTTGTCTGGGGCTAATAGCAGTAAGGACAAAAATCTTTTTCCGTACATTTTTTTTAATATATATTTTTTTGATACTTCAAAGGGTCTTAAAATTGTAAATCAAAAAGCAAAATGATGGTATGACCTTCTTAAAACAATTCCATGTAGTTTAGTAGGGTTATAGTTGGGGGAAGGGTTATCGAACAGGGTGATGGTATGACCTTCTTAAAACAATTCCATGTAGTTTAGTAGGGTTATAGTTGGGGGAAGGGTTATCGAACAGGGTGATGGTATGACCTTCTTAAAACAATTCCATGTAGTTTAGTAGGGTTATAGTTGGGGGAAGGGTTATCGAACAGGGTGTCACGCCCTGATCTGTTTCACCTGTCTTTGTGATTGGCTCCACCCCCCTCCAGGTGTCGCCCATCTTCCCCATTATCCCTTGGGTACTTATACCTGTGTTCTCTGTTGGTCTGTTGCCAGTTCGTCTTGTTTGTTCGAGTCTACCAGCGGTTTGTGTCTCACCTCCTGCTTTTTCTAGTCTCTCTTTTCTTGCCCTCCCGGTTTTGACCCTTGGTGTCCTGACTCTGAGCCCGCACCACGCTGTCTGTCCCTGAGCCTGTCTGCCGACCTGTACCGCTGCCCTCCTCTGGATGACCGACCTCGGCCTTACCCTGACTCTGAGCCTGCCTGACCACGCTGTCTGTCCCTGAGCCTGCCTGCCGCCCGGTACCGCTGCCCCCCTCTGGATGACCGACCTCGGCCTTACCCTGACCAAGACCGCCGCCCGGTACCGTTGTGGAGGGAATCAAGAGAGGCCGGGTAGTCCTCAGGACAGGCCGGGTAGTCCTCAGGACAGGCCGGGTAGTCCTCAGGACAGGCCGGGTAGTCCTCAGGACAGGCCGGGTAGTCCTCAGGACAGGCCGGGTAGTCCTCAGGACAGGCCGGGTAGTCCTCAGGACAGGCCGGGTAGTCCTCAGGACAGGCCGGGTAGTCCACAGGACAGGCCGGGTAGTCCACAGGACAGGCCGGGTAGTCCTCAGGACAGGCCGGGTAGTCCTCAGGACAGGCCGGGTAGTCCACAGGACAGGCCGGGTAGTCCACAGGACAGGCCGGGTAGTCCTCAGGACAGGCCGGGTAGTCCTCAGGACAGGCCGGGTAGTCCTCAGGACAGGCCGGGTAGTCCTCAGGACAGGCCGGGTAGTCCTCAGGACAGGCCGGGTAGTCTTCAGGCCAGGTAGTCCTCAGGACAGACCAGGTAGTCCTCAGGACAGGTAGTCCTCAGGACAGGCCAGGTAGTCCTCAGGACAGACCAGGTAGTCTTCAGGCCAGGTAGTCCTCAGGACAGGCCGGGTAGTCCTCAGGACAGGCCGGGTAGTCCTCAGGACAGGCCGGGTAGTCCTCAGGACAGGCCGGGTAGTCCTCAGGACAGGCCGGGTAGTCCTCAGGACAGGCCGGGTGGTCCTCAGGACAGGCCGGGTGGTCCTCAGGACAGGCCGGGTGGTCCTCAGGACAGGTGTTCAGCTGCAAAACATGATACATCCTCAAAACATTCAGCCAGGCAGTGGAGGGAAAAAGTACCCAACTGTCATACTTGAGTAAATGTAAAGATTCCTTAATAGAAAATGACACAAGTCAAATACTACTTGAGAAAAAGTCTAAAAGTATTTTGTTTAAAATATGTATCAAAAGGGAAAGTATAAATAGATCAAACCAGATGGCACCATTTTCTAGTTTTTTTAATTTACTGATAGCCAGGGTCACACTCCAACACTCAGACATCATTACAGATAGCCAGGGGAACACTCCAACACTCAGACATTATTACAGATAGCCAGGGGAACACTCCAACACTCAGACATCATTACAGATAACCAGGGGAACACTCCAACACTCAGACATCATTACAGATAGCCAGGGGAACACTCCAACACTCAGACATCATTACAGATAGCCAGGGGAACACTCCAACACTCAGACATCATTACAGATAGCCAGGGGAACACTCCAACAGTCAGACATCATTACAGATAGCCAGGGGAACACTCAGACACTCAGACATCATTATAGATAGCCAGGGGAACACTCCAACACTCAGACATCATTACAGATAACCAGGGGAACACTCCAACACTCAGACATCATTACAGATAACCAGGGGAACACTCCAACACTCAGACATCATTACAGATAACCAGGGGAACACTCAGACATCATTACAGATAGCCAGGGGCACACTCCAAACCTCAAATATTATTTACAGATAGCCAGGGTCACACTCCAACACTCAGACATCATTACAGATAGCCAGGGGAACACTCCAACACTCAGACATCATTACAGATAGCCAGGGGCACACTCCAAACCTCAAATATCATTTACAGATAGCCAGGGGGAACACTCCAACACTCAGACATCATTACAGATAGCCAGGGGAACACTCCAACACTCAGACCTCATTACAGATAGCCAGGGGAACACTCCAACACTCAGACATCATTTACAGATAGCCAGGGGAACACTCCAACACTCAGACATCATTACAGATAGCCAGGGGAACACTCCAACACTCAGACATCATTACAGATAGCCAGGGACCACACTCCAACACTCCAACATCATTACAGATAACCAGGGGAACACTCCAACACTCAGACATCATTACAGATAGCCAGGGGCACACTCCAACACTCAGACATCATTACAGATAGACATGAGCACACTCCAACACTCAGACATCATTACAGATAGCCAGGGGAACACTCCAACACTCAGACATCATTACAGATAACCAGGGGAACACTCCAACACTCAGACATCATTACAGATAGCCAGGGGAACACTCCAACACTCAGACATAATTTACAGATAGTCAGGGGCACACTCCAACACTCAGACATCATTTACAGGTAGCCAGGGGCCACACTCCAACACTCAGACATCATTACAGATAGCCAGGGGAACACTCCAACACTCAGACATCATTACAGATAGCCAGGGGAACACTCCAACACTCAGACATCATTACAGATAACCAGGGGCACACTCCAACACTCAGACATCATTACAGATAGCCAGGGGCACACTCCAACACTCAGACATCATTACAGATAGCCAGGGACTCCAACACTCAGACATCATTACAGATAACCAGGGGAACACTCCAACACTCAGACATCATTACAGATAACCAGGGGAACACTCCAACACTCAGACATCATTACAGATAGCCAGGGGAACACTCCAACACTCAGACATCATTACAGATAGCCAGGGGAACACTCCAACACTCTGACATCATTACAGATAGCCAGGGACACACTCCAACACTCAGACATCATTACAGATAGCCAGGGTGACACTCCAACACTCAGACATAATTACAGATAGCCAGGGGCACACTCCAACACTCAGACATCATTACAGATAGCCAGGGACACACTCCAACACTCAGACATTATTTACAGATAACCAGGGGAACACTCCAACACTCAGACATCATTACAGATAACCAGGGTGACACTCTAACACTCAGACATCATTACAGATAACCAGGGTGACACTCCAACACTCAGACATAATTACAGATAGCCAGGGGAACACTCCAACACTCAGACATCATTACAGATAGCCAGGGGAACTCTCCAACACTCAGACATCATTACAGATAGCCAGGGGAACACTCCAACACTCTGACATCATTACAGATAGCCAGGGACACACTCCAACACTCAGACATTATTTACAGATAGCCAGGGGAACACTCCAACACTCAGACATCATTACAGATAACCAGGGTGACACTCCAACACTCAGACATCATTACAGATAGCCAGGGGCACACTCCAACACTCAGACATTATTTACAGATAGCCAGGGGAACACTCCAACACTCAGACATCATTACAGATAGCCAGGGGAACACTCCAACACTCTGACATCATTACAGATAGCCAGGGGAACACTCCAACACTCTGACATCATTACAGATAGCCAGGGGAACACTCCAACACTCAGACATCATTACAGATAACCAGGGGAACACTCCAACACTCAGACATCATTACATATAACCAGGGGAACACTCCAACACTCAGACATCATTACAGATAGCCAGGGGAACACTCCAACACTCAGACATAATTACAGATAGCCAGGGGAACACTCCAACACTCAGACATCATTACAGATAGCCAGGGGAACACTCCAACACTCAGACATCATTACAGATAGCCAGGGGCACACTCCAACACTCAGACATCATTACAGATAGCCAGGGGAACACTCCAACACTCAGACATAATTACAGATAGCCAGGGGAACACTCCAACACTCAGACATCATTACAGATAGCCAGGGGAACTCTCCAACACTCAGACATCATTACAGATAGCAAGGGGAACACTCCAACACTCTGACATCATTACAGATAGCCAGGGACACACTCCAACACTCAGACATTATTTACAGATAGCCAGGGGAACACTCCAACACTCAGACATCATTACAGATAGCCAGGGGCACACTCCAACACTCAGACATTATTTACAGATAGCCAGGGGAACACTCCAACACTCAGACATTATTTACAGATAGCCAGGGGAACACTCCAACACTCAGACATCATTACAGATAGCCAGGGGAACACTCCAACACTCTGACATCATTACAGATAGCCAGGGGAACACTCCAACACTCAGACATCATTACAGATAGCCAGGGACCACACTCCAACACTCAGACATCATTACAGATAACCAGGGGAACACTCCAACACTCAGACATCATTACAGATAGCCAGGGGCACACTCAAACACTCAGACATCATTACAGATAGACATGAGCACACTCCAACACTCAGACATCATTACAGATAGCCAGGGGAACACTCCAACACTCAGACATCATTACAGATAACCAGGGGAACACTCCAACACTCAGACATCATTACAGATAGCCAGGGGAACACTCCAACACTCAGACATAATTTACAGATAGTCAGGGGCACACTCCAACACTCAGACATCATTTACAGGTAGCCAGGGGCCACACTCCAACACTCAGACATCATTACAGATAGCCAGGGGAACACTCCAACACTCAGACATCATTACAGATAGCCAGGGGAACACTCCAACACTCAGACATCATTACAGATAACCAGGGGCACACTCCAACACTCAGACATCATTACAGATAGCCAGGGGCACACTCCAACACTCAGACATCATTACAGATAGCCAGGGACTCCAACACTCAGACATCATTACAGATAACCAGGGGAACACTCCAACACTCAGACATCATTACAGATAACCAGGGGAACACTCCAACACTCAGACATCATTACAGATAGCCAGGGGAACACTCCAACACTCAGACATCATTACAGATAGCCAGGGGAACACTCCAACACTCTGACATCATTACAGATAGCCAGGGACACACTCCAACACTCAGACATCATTACAGATAGCCAGGGTGACACTCCAACACTCAGACATAATTACAGATAGCCAGGGGCACACTCCAACACTCAGACATCATTACAGATAGCCAGGGACACACTCCAACACTCAGACATTATTTACAGATAACCAGGGGAACACTCCAACACTCAGACATCATTACAGATAACCAGGGTGACACTCTAACACTCAGACATCATTACAGATAACCAGGGTGACACTCCAACACTCAGACATAATTACAGATAGCCAGGGGAACACTCCAACACTCAGACATCATTACAGATAGCCAGGGGAACTCTCCAACACTCAGACATCATTACAGATAGCCAGGGGAACACTCCAACACTCTGACATCATTACAGATAGCCAGGGACACACTCCAACACTCAGACATTATTTACAGATAGCCAGGGGAACACTCCAACACTCAGACATCATTACAGATAACCAGGGTGACACTCCAACACTCAGACATCATTACAGATAGCCAGGGGCACACTCCAACACTCAGACATTATTTACAGATAGCCAGGGGAACACTCCAACACTCAGACATCATTACAGATAGCCAGGGGAACACTCCAACACTCTGACATCATTACAGATAGCCAGGGGAACACTCCAACACTCTGACATCATTACAGATAGCCAGGGGAACACTCCAACACTCAGACATCATTACAGATAACCAGGGGAACACTCCAACACTCAGACATCATTACATATAACCAGGGGAACACTCCAACACTCAGACATCATTACAGATAGCCAGGGGAACACTCCAACACTCAGACATAATTACAGATAGCCAGGGGAACACTCCAACACTCAGACATCATTACAGATAGCCAGGGGAACACTCCAACACTCAGACATCATTACAGATAGCCAGGGGCACACTCCAACACTCAGACATCATTACAGATAGCCAGGGGAACACTCCAACACTCAGACATAATTACAGATAGCCAGGGGAACACTCCAACACTCAGACATCATTACAGATAGCCAGGGGAACTCTCCAACACTCAGACATCATTACAGATAGCAAGGGGAACACTCCAACACTCTGACATCATTACAGATAGCCAGGGACACACTCCAACACTCAGACATTATTTACAGATAGCCAGGGGAACACTCCAACACTCAGACATCATTACAGATAGCCAGGGGAACACTCCAACACTCAGACATCATTACAGATAGCCAGGGGAACACTTCAACACTCAGACATCATTACAGATAGCCAGGGGAACTCTCCAACACTCAGACATCATTACAGATAGCCAGGGGAACACTCCAACACTCAGACATCATTACAGATAGCCAGGGGCACACTCCAACACTCAGACATTATTTACAGATAGCCAGGGGAACACTCCAACACTCAGACATTATTTACAGATAGCCAGGGGAACACTCCAACACTCAGACATCATTACATATAACCAGGGGAACACTCCAACACTCAGACATCATTACAGATAACCAGGGGAACACTCCAACACTCAGACATCATTACAGATAGCCAGGGGAACACTCCAACACTCAGACATCATTACAGATAGCCAGGGGAACTCTTCAACACTCAGACATCATTACAGATAGCCAGGGGCACACTCCAACACTCAGACATCATTACAGATAGCCAGGGGCACACTCCAACACTCAGACATCATTACAGATAGCCAGGGGAACACTTCAACACTCAGACATCATTACAGATAGCCAGGGGAACACTCCAACACTCAGACATTATTTACAAACGAAGCATTTGTGTTTAATGAGTCCGCCAGATCAGAGACAGTAGGGATGACCAGGGATGTTCTCTGTTTAGTGAGTCCTCCAGATCAGAGACAGTAGGGATGACCAGGGATGTTCTCTGTTTAGTGAGTCCTCCAGATCAGAGGCAGTAGAGATGACCAGGGATGTTCTCTGTTTAGTGAGTCCTCCAGATCAGAGGCAGTAGGGATGACTAGGGATGTTCTCTGTTTAGTGAGTCCTCCAGATCAGAGACAGTAGGGATGACCAGGGATGTTCTCTGTTTAGTGAGTCCTCCAGATCAGAGGCAGTAGGGATGACCAGGGATGTTCTCTGTTTAGTGAGTCCACCAGATCAGAGGCAGTAGGGATGACCAGGTATGTTCTCTGTTTAGTGAGTCCTCCAGATCAGAGGCAGTAGGGATGACCAGGTATGTTCTCTGTTTAGTGAGTCCTCCAGATCAGAGGCAGTAGGGATGACCAGGGATGTTCTCTGTTTAGTGAGTCCTCCAGATCAGAGACAGTAGGGACGACCAGGGATGTTCTCTGTTTAGTGAGTCCTCCAGATCAGAGGCAGTAGGGACGACCAGGGATGTTCTCTGTTTAGTGAGTCCTCCAGATCAGAGGCAGTAGGGATGACCAGGGATGTTCTCTGTTTAGTGAGTCCTCCAGATCAGAGGCAGTAGGGATGACCAGGTATGTTCTCTGTTTAGTGAGTCCTCCAGATCAGAGGCAGTAGGGATGACCAGGGATGTTCTCTGTTTAGTGAGTCCTCCAGATCAGAGGCAGTAGGGATGACTAGGGATGTTCTCTGTTTAGTGAGTCCTCCAGATCAGAGGCAGTAGGGAGGACCAGGGATGTTCTCTGTTTAGTGAGTTCTCCAGATCAGAGGCAGTAGAGATGACCAGGGATGTTCTCTTTTTAGTGAGTCCTCCAGATCAGAGGCAGTAGGGATGACCAGGGATGTTCTCTGTTTAGTGAGTCCTCCAGATCAGAGGCAGTAGAGATGACCAGGGATGTTCTCTGTTTAGTGAGTCCTCCAGATCAGAGGCAGTAGGGATGACTAGGGATGTTCTCTGTTTAGTGAGTCCTCCAGATCAGAGGCAGTAGGGATGACTAGGGATGTTCTCTGTTTAGTGAGTCCTCCAGATCAGAGGCAGTAGGGATGACCAGGGATGTTCTCTGTTTAGTGAGTCCTCCAGATCAGAGGCAGTAGGGATGACCAGGGATGTTCTCTGTTTAGTGAGTCCTCCAGATCAGAGACAGTAGGGACGACCAGGGATGTTCTCTGTTTAGTGAGTCCTCCAGATCAGAGGCAGTAGGGATGACCAGGGATGTTCTCTGTTTAGTGAGTCCTCCAGATCAGAGGCAGTAGGGATGACCAGGGATGTTCTCTGTTTAGTGAGTCCTCCAGATCAGAGGCAGTAGAGATGACCAGGGATGTTCTCTGTTTAGTGAGTCCTCCAGATCAGAGGCAGTAGGGATGACCAGGAATGTTCTCTGTTTAGTGAGTCCTCCAGATCAGAGACAGTAGGGATGACCAGGTATGTTCTCTGTTTAGTGAGTCCTCCAGATCAGAGGCAGTAGGGATGACCAGGGATGTTCTCTGTTTAGTGAGTCCTCCAGATCAGAGGCAGTAGGGATGACTAGGGATGTTCTCTGTTTAGTGAGTCCTCCAGATCAGAGGCAGTAGGGAGGACCAGGGATGTTCTCTGTTTAGTGAGTCCTCCAGATCAGAGGCAGTAGAGATGACCAGGGATGTTCTCTGTTTAGTGAGTCCTCCAGATCAGAGTCAGTAGGGATGACCAGGGATGTTCTCTGTTTAGTGAGTCCTCCAGATCAGAGGCAGTAGAGATGACCAGGGATGTTCTCTGTTTAGTGAGTCCTCCAGATCAGAGGCAGTAGGGATGACTAGGGATGTTCTCTGTTTAGTGAGTCCTCCAGATCAGAGGCAGTAGGGATGACTAGGGATGTTCTCTGTTTAGTGAGTCCTCCAGATCAGAGGCAGTAGGGATGACCAGGGATGTTCTCTGTTTAGTGAGTCCTCCAGATCAGAGGCAGTAGGGATGACCAGGGATGTTCTCTGTTTAGTGAGTCCTCCAGATCAGAGACAGTAGGGACGACCAGGGATGTTCTCTGTTTAGTGAGTCCTCCAGATCAGAGGCAGTAGGGATGACCAGGGATGTTCTCTGTTTAGTGAGTCCTCCAGATCAGAGGCAGTAGGGATGACCAGGGATGTTCTCTGTTTAGTGAGTCCTCCAGATCAGAGGCAGTAGAGATGACCAGGGATGTTCTCTGTTTAGTGAGTCCTCCAGATCAGAGGCAGTAGGGATGACCAGGGATGTTCTCTGTTTAGTGAGTACTCCAGATCAGAGGCAGTAGGGATGACCAGGGATGTTCTCTGTTTAATGAGTCCTCCAGATCAGAGGCAGTAGGGATGACCAGGGATGTTCTCTGTTTAGTGAGTCCTCCAGATCAGAGGCAGTAGGGATGACCAGGGATGTTCTCTGTTTAGGTAGTCCTCCAGATCAGAGGCAGTAGGGATGACCAGGGATGTTCTCTGTTTAGTGAGTCCTCCAGATCAGAGACAGTAGGGATGACCAGGTATGTTCTCTTGATTAGTGTGTGAACTTGACTATTTTCCTGTCCGGCAAAGCATTCAAAATATAACGAGTACTTTTGGGTGTCAAGGAAAATGTAAGGAGTAAAAAAGTAGAATATGTTCTTTAGAAATGTAGTGAAGTAAAAGTTGTCAAAAATATAAATATTAAAGTAAATGACAGATACCCCCCCCAAAATGACTAAAGTATTTTTACTTAAGTACTTTCCACCACTGCAGCCAGGTACATCAATCCAATGTAAGTAAATCGCCTTGCACTAACCTTGGCTTGTAGCCAGACTGATTTGCTCATTGAAGCAGGAGCCTCTTGTTTCTGTAGCGTGCCGCAGCTTGATGTACAAGTACATCCCCTGGACAGGAAGCTAGTCTATCGCAGGTCCTTACCCCCCCAATCTATCTCCTTAATGTTGAGTGCCAAGCAGAGACGTATACGGTCCTATTTTTACAGTCTTTGGTGTGACTTCCAACCTTCCAATCTCAGGGCGGACACTAACCACAAGGCCACTGAGTTGGTGGATAGTAGACTATAGTATAAATCATGTACTAACCTAGTAGTACCCAGTCACTGATGACCCGCCTTCTGATCAGCTATAGGGATGAGTCAGAGAGTCAAGTCATGTCTTCATTTTACTCAAACTAATTTATCAAAACCACACAAAATTAACCACAATGCATTGGAGTCTAAATACTCTTTTAACCTGACAATGTGGGTTCAACTTCAACAATGTTAGTTCGCCCCACCAAGTCAGACACACAGCTGTTTTGTCCAGTTGGCTGGGGGGGGGGGGTAATGTGCTGCCATGCGAGACAAATCAACAAACCAGGAGAAGACTTTCATGAAAGGATTAGGACACTTAGTACTGACGGCATGAATGAGGGTCGGCAGAGGGACGAGAGAGAGGGATAGAGAGAGAGAGGGCGAGAGAGGGCAAGAGAGAGAGAGAGAGGGATAGAGAGAGAGAGAGAGAGAGAGAGGGATAGAGAGAGAGAGGGCGAGAGAGAGGGATAGAGAGGGCGAGAGAGGGATAGAGAGGGCGAGAGAGGGATAGAGAGAGAGAGGGCGAAAGAGAGGGATAGAGAGGGATAGAGAGGGCGAGAGAGGGATAGAGAGGGCGAGAGAGGGCGAGAGAGGGCAAGAGAGGGATAGAGAGAGAGAGGGCGAGAGAGAGAGGGCAAGAGAGAGCGAGAGAGAGCGAGAGAGAGCGAGAGCGAGAGCGAGAGCGAGAGCGAGAGCGAGAGCGAGAGAGAGAGAGAGAGAGAGAGAGAGAGAGAGAGAGAGAGAGAGAGAGAGAGAGAGAGAGAGAGAGAGAGCGAGAGAGAGAGAGAGAGAGAGAGAGAGAGAGAGAGAGGATGAAATGATTCAATTAATCTTTCAACTCCATTTCTCGCCCGAGAGGAGATGCTGGCGGGTGTAAATGGCAACAATCAGAACAAGATGTAAGGATCTGTCCCCTTGGTGCCTCCTTGCAGGCGAACATAACAGAGAGACAGAAAAAGGATTCCTTTGTATTCAGGGCCGTCAAGCACCCGTTATTTTAAAAGGGAGCACAAAGTAAGTAATGATATTACAAACGTTTGAAAACAGCTTTTTCCTGAAATCTAGAGCCATAAAAAAATTAAAATAAAACACACTTAATGACCTGCAGTAAATCGCCTTCACTGGATTTGAGCCTGGAGCCATTTTCTCTCATTTTCCATGGACATCTACTGTATCAATTCTATGTAAAAAATATATATATATATACAAGTCAACAACAAAGAATTCTGCATGTCTCAGCATACCTCTTGATCTGTCTGTATCCTCCTGGCTAGTGGTTCTTTACATACCTCTTGATCCGTCTGTAATGATTCTCCATGGACACTGGTACTGTAAGGGGTACATAATGATTCTTCATGGACACTGGTACAGTAAGGGGTACATTTTTTATTTATTTTATTTATTTCACCTTTATTTAACCAGGTAGGCAAATTGAGAACACGTTCTCATTTACAATTGCGACCTGGCCAAGATAAAGCAAAGCAGTTCGACACATACAACAACACATAGTTACACATGGAGTAAAAACAAACATACAGTCAATAATACAGTGAAAATAAGTCTATATACAATATGAGCAAGTGAGGTGAGATAAGGGAGGTGAAGGCAAACAAAATATATATATAAATAAATAAAAATATAAAAAGGCCATGGTGGCGAAGTAAATATAATATAGCAAGTAAAAAAAAACACTGGAATGGTTGGTTTGCAGTGGAAGAAGGTGCAAAGTAGAGACAGAAATAATGGGGTGCAAAGGAGCAAAATAAATAAATACAGTAGGTGAAGAGGTAGTTGTTTGGCCTAAATTATAGATGGGCTATGTACAGGTGCAGTAATCTATGAGCTGCTCTGACAGCTGGTGCTTAAAGCTAGTGAGGGAGATAAGTGTTTCCAGTTTCAGAGATTTTTGTAGTTCGTTCCAGTCATTGGCAGCAGAGAACTGGAAGGAGAGGCGGCCAAAGGAAGAATTGGTTTTGGGGGTGACCAGAGAGATATACCTGCTGGAGCGCGTGCTACGGGTGGGCGTTGCTATGGTGACCAGCGAGCTGAGATAAGGGGGGACTTTACCTAGCAGGGTCTTGTAGATGACCTGGAGCCAGTGGGTTTGGCGACGAGTGTGAAGCGAGGGCCAGCCAACGAGAGCGTACAGGTCGCAGTGGTGGGTAGTATATGGGGCTTTGGTGACAAAACGGATGGCACTGTGATAGACTGCATCCAATTTATTGAGTAGGGTTTTGGAGGCTATTTTGTAAATGACATCACCGAAGTCGAGGATTGGTAGGATGGTCAGTTTTACAAGGGTATGTTTGGCAGCATGAGTGAAGGATGCTTTGTTGCGGAATAGGAAGCCGATTCTAGATTTAACTTTGGATTGGAGATGCTTGATGTGAGTCTGGAAGGAGAGTTTACAGTCTAACCAGACACCTAGGTATTTGTAGTTGTCCACATATTCTAAGTCAGAGCCGTCCAGAGTAGTGATGTTGGACAGGCGGGCAGGTGCAGGCAGCGATCGGTTGAAGAGCATGCATTTAGTTTTACTTGTATTTAAGAGCAGTTGGAGGCCACGGAAGGAGAGTTGTATGGCATTGAAGCTCGCCTGGAGGGTTGTTAACACAGTGTCAAAAGAAGGGCCAGAAGTATACAGAATAGTGTCGTCTGCGTAGAGGTGGATCAGAGACTCACCAGCAGCAAGAGCGACATCATTGATGTATACAGAGAAGAGAGTCGGTCCAAGAATTGAACCCTGTGGCACCCCCATAGAGACTGCCAGAGGTCCGGACAACAGACCCTCCGATTTGACATACTGAACTCGATCAGAGAAGTAGTTGGTGAACCAGGCGAGGCAATCATTAGAGAAACCAAGGCTGTCGAGTCTGCCGATGAGGATGTGGTGATTGACAGAGTCAAAAGCCTTGGCCAGGTCAATGAATATGGCTGCACAGTACTGTTTCCTATCGATAGCGGTTAAGATATCGTTTATGACCTTGAGCGTGGCTGAGGTGCACCCATGACCAGCTCTGAAACCAGATTGCATAGCGGAGAAGGTATGGTGGGATTCGAGATGGTCGGTAATCTGTTTGTTGACTTGGTTTTCGAAGACCTTAGAAAGGCAGGGTAGGATAGATATAGGTCTGTAGCTGTTTGGGTCAAGAGTGTCTCCCCCTTTGAAGAGGGGGATAACCGCAGCTGCTTTCCAATCTTTGGGAATCTCAGACGACACGAAAGAGAGGTTGAAAAGGCTAGTAATAGGGGTGGCAACAATTTCAGCAGATTGTTTTAGAAAGAAAGGGTCCAGATTATCTAGCCCGGCTGATTTGTAAGGGTCCAGATTTTGCAGCTCTTTCAGAACATCAGCTGACTGTATTTGGGAGAAAGAGAAATGGGGAAGGCTTGGGCGAGTAGCAGAGGGGAGGGCAGTGCTGTTGACCGGGGTAGGGGCAGCCAGGTGGAAAGCATGGCCAGCCGTAGAAAAATGCTTGTTGAAATTCTCAATTATAGTGGATTTGTCGGTGGTGACAGTATTTCCTATCTTCAGAGCGGTTGGAAGCTGGGTGGAGGTGTTCTTATTCTCCATGGACTTTACAGTGTCCCAGAACTTTTTTGAGTTTGTGTTGCAGGAAGCAAATTTCTGCTTGAAAAAGCTAGCCTTGATTTTTCTAACTGCCTGTGTATACTGGTTTCTAGCTTCCCTGAAAAGTTGCATATCACGGGGGCTGTTCGATGCTAATGCAGAACGCCATAGGATATTTTTCTGTTGGTTAAGGGCAGTCGGGTCTGGAGAGAACCAAGGGCTATATCTGTTCCTGGTTCTAAATTTCTTGAATGGGGCATGCTTATTTAAGATGGTGAGGAAGGCATTTTAAAAAAATATCCAGGCATCCTCTACTGACGGGATGAGATCAATATCCTTCCAGGATACCTCGGCCAGGTCGATCAGAAAGGCCTGCTCGCTGAAGTGTTTTAGGGAGCGTTTGACAGTGATGAGTGGAGGTCGTTTGATCGCTGACCCATTACGGATACAGGCAATGAGGCAGTGATCGCTGAGATCTTGGTTGAAGACAGCAGAGGTGTATTTGGAGGGCAAGTTGGTTAGGATGATGTCTATGAGGGTGCCCGTGTTTACGGCTTTGGGGTGGTACCTGGTAGGTTCATTGATAATTTGTGTGAGATTGAGGGCATCTAGCTTAGATTGTAGGATGGCTGATGACATAATGATTATCCATGGACACTGAAGGGGTAAAGAAATATTTTCATTGACACTGGTACTGTAATGGGTAAGGAATGATTCTTCATGGACACTGGTACTGTAATGGGTACAGAATGATTCTCTATGGACACTGGTACTGTAATGGGTAAAGAATGATTATCCATGGACACTGAAGGGGTAAAGAAATATTCTCATTGACACTGGTACTGTAATGGGTAAGGAATGATTCTCTCTCTGTCACTGTTAAACCACTCTCTCCTCCTCTCTCTCTGTCACTGTTAAACCACTCTCTCTTCCTCTCTCTCTGTCACTGTTAAACCACTCTCGCCTCCTCTCTCTCTGTCACTGTTAAACCACTCTCTCTTCCTCTCTCTCTGTCACTGTTAAACCACTCTCGCCTCCTCTCTCTCTGTCACTGTTAAACCACTCTCTCCTCTTCTCTCTCTGTCACTGTTAAACCACTCTCTCCTCCTCTCTCTCTGTCACTGTTAAACCACTCTCTCCTCCTCTCTCTCTGTCACTGTTAAACCACTCTCTCCTCCTCTCTCTCTGTCACTGTTAAACCACTCTCTCCTCCTCTCTCTCTGTCACTGTTAAACCACTCTCGCCTCCTCTCTCTCTGTCACTGTTAAACCACTCTCTCATCCTCTCTCTCTGTCACTGTTAAACCACTAGGCTACGTCAGTAATGGCCCGTGATAGAGAGAGAGAGAGAGACAGACAGAAAAGAGAAAGAGAGAGAGAGAAATAAACAAAGAAAGAAAGAAAAAAAGAGAGAGCGAGACTTCATTTGCTTTGGCAATGTTAACATATGTTTCCCATGCTAATAAAGCCCATTGAATGGAAATGAGAGAGAGAGAGAAAGAGAGGGAGAGGGAGAGAGGGGGGGGGGGAGAGAGGGGGGGAGGAGAGAGAGAGGGAGAGAGAGGGAGAGGGAGAGGGGGGGGGAGGAGAGAGAGAGAGATTCTGGCCAGAGACACAGCCCTCGCTGCTATAATAATACCCTTAACCAATAGAAATGACCTGTGCAGTCAGCATCATCATCCTGCACATGACTCATATGGAAGTTCACCAAACCAGACATCATTCAGATTGTGGCTTATATTATAATTCCAATGGGATTGTGACTTGGGAAGGAATAGCTTCTCTGCTAACTGAGTGCTAAGCCTTTAGTATGTGTCCCAAATTGGGGCCTTGGTCAAAAGAAGTGTACTATATAGGACATAGGCTGTCATTACCCTTCCTCAGTGGGGTTTTCACCAGGCCTTTCCTTCCTCCGGGTAAAGCGATTTAAAGGTTCTGACATTCAAGATAATCAACTGCGTCTGCAGTAGAGTGCCTGGCGTTTACAGGTCATTCCCAGATTGAGCCAGTGTTTACGGGGAATCTCCAACAACTTGGGAACATTGTTGTCATCTCTCTACAACGAGCCTGAATCGAATCTGTTGTTGTTGTTGTTGACTAAGAGTTTAACAGAGGAGGGAATCTGACATCTGAAGATCTAAAGTATCCCTAACACCCAAACACCCAGGAGCATTCAAAGTTACTGTCACGTTCCTGACCTGTTTCTGTTAGTTTTGTACGTGTTAGTTGGTCAGGACGTGAGTTTGGGTGGGCAGTCTATGTTTTCTGTTTCTATGTTTGTTTAAGGGTTGCCTGGTATGGCTCTCAATTAGAGGCAGGTGTTTGGTGTTTCCTCTGATTGAGAGTCATATTAAGGTAGGTGTTTTCACACTGTTTGTTGTGGGTGGTTGTCTCCTGTGTATGTCGTTGCGCCACACGGGACTGTTTTCGGTTTGTTTCTATGTTCGTTCTTTTATGTAGTCAGTTTTCCCTGTTCATGCGTTCTTCGTGTTTCATGTAAGTTCGTCGTCCAGGTCTGTCTACGTCGTATATTTGTTTTGTAATTTTCCAAGTGTTTTTCGTGTTCGTCTTCGTCTTTAAATAAATTCATTATGTCATATTCACACGCTGCGTTTTGGTCAAATCCCTGCTCCTCCTCTTCGGATGAAGAGGAGGAGGAGAACCGTTACAGAACCACCCACCAATATAAGACCAAGCAGCTTGGGGGAGCGCAACAAAAGAACCAGGACTCGTGGACATGGGAGGAGATATTGGATGGTAAGGGACCCTGGGCTCAACCAGGAGAATATCGCCGCCCCAAAGCTGAGCTGGAGGCAGCGAAAGCAGAGAGGCGGCGATATGAGGAGCTAGCTCGGAGGCAGGAAAAGGATCTGGGCTACACTACGTGGGAGGAGATCGACAGGTGGGCGATCAACCCAGGGCGAGTGCCGGAGCCCGCCTGGGATTCTCTGGCGCAGTGCGAGGAGGGATACCGGCGTATGGAGGCAGCACGACGACAAGGTAGGAAGCCTGTGAGAAAACCCCAAAAATTTCTTGGGGGGGGGGGGGGTTTAAAGGGAGAGTGGCGAAGTCAGGTAGGAAACCTGCGCCTACTCCCTGTACTTACCGTGGAGAGCGAGAGTACGGGCAGACACCATGTTACGCAGTAGAGCACACGGTGTCTCCTGTACGTGTGCATAGCCCGGTGCGGGTTATTCCACCTCCCCGCACTGGCAGGGCTAGATTGAGTATTGAGCCGGATGTCATGAAGCCGGCCCGGTGGGTCTCCTCGGGCCGGCTTACATGGCACCAGCCTTACGCATGGTGTCCCCGGTTCGCCTACATAGCCCGGTGCGGGTTATTCCACCTCCCCGCACTGGTCGGGCAACGGGGCGCATTCAACCAGAGCTCAATGCTCAAGGGAGCCAGTACGCCTACACGGTCCGGTATTTCCGGCGCCACCTTCCTGTCCCAGCCCAGTACCACCAGTGCCTACACCACGCACCAGGCTTCCAGTGCGTTTCCAGAGCCCTGTTCCTCCTCCACGCACTCTCCCTATGGTGCGTGTCTCCAGCCCAGTGCCTCCAGTTCCGGCACCACGCACTAAGCCACCTGTGCGTCTCCAGAGCCCTGTACGCACTGTTCCTTCTCCCCGCACTCGCCCTGATGTGCGTGCCCTCAGCCCGGTACCTCCAGTTCCGGTACCACGCACCAGGCCTATAGTGCGCATTGAGAGTCCAGTGTGCCCTGTTGTTGTTCCCCGCACTAGCCTGAAGGTGCGTGTCCTTAGCCTGGTGCCTCCAGTTCCGGCACCACGCACCAGGGCTACAGTGCACCTCATCCGGCCAGAGCCATCCGTCTCCCCAGCGCCGTCTGAGCCATCCGTCTCCCCAGCGCCGTCTGAGCCATCAGTCTCCCCAGCGCCGTCTGAGCCATCAGTCTCCCCAGCGCCGTCTGAGCCATCCGTCTCCCCAGCGCCGTCTGAGCCATCCGTCTCCCCAGCGCCGTCTGAGCCATCCGTCTCCCCAGCGCCGTCTGAGCCATCCGTCTCCCCAGCGCCGTCTGAGCCATCCGTCTCCCCAGCGCCGTCTGAGCCATCCGTCTCCCCAGCGCCGTCTGAGCCATCCGTCTCCCCAGCGCCGTCTGAGCCGTTAGTCAGTCAGGAGCCGCTAGAGCCATTTGTCAGTCAGGATCTGCCAGAGCCGCCAACCAGACAGGATCTGCCAGAGCCGCCAACCAGACAGGATCTGCCAGAGCCGCCAGCCAGACAGGATCTGCCAGAGCCGCCAGCCAGACAGGATCTTCCAGAGCCGCCAGCCAGACAGGATCTGCCAGAGCCGTCAGCCAGCCAGGATCTGCCAGAGCCGTCAGCCAGCCAGGATCTGCCAGAGCCGTCAGCCAGCCATGAGCGTCCAGAGCCGTCAGCCAGCCATGAGCGTCCAGAGCCGTCAGCCAGCCATGAGCGTCCAGAGCCGTCAGCCAGCCATGAGCGTCCAGAGCCGTCAGCCAGCCATGAGCGTCCAGAGCCGTCAGCCAGCCATGAGCGTCCAGAGCCGTCAGCCAGCCATGAGCGTCCAGAGCCGTCAGCCGGCCATGAGCGTCCAGAGCCGTCAGCCAGCCATGAGCGTCCAGAGACGTCAGCCAGCCATGAGCGTCCAGAGCCGTCAGCCAGCCATGAGCGTCCAGAGCCGTCAGCCAGCCATGAGCGTCCAGATCCGTCAGCCAGTCATGAGCATCCAGAGCCGTCAGCCAGTCATGAGCTGTCCCTCAGCCCAGAGCGGCTATTTATCCAGAACTGCCCCTCAGTCCAGAGCTGTCTCTCTGTCCGGAGCTGCCCTTCAGTCCGGAGTTGCCCCTCTATCCTGAGCTACCTCTCTGTCCTTAGCTATATCTCTGTCCTGAGCTACCTTATCCCGGTGCTGCCCCTTATCTTAAGGTTACCTTTTAAATTTAGGGGGTGTAATATGAGGGTGGTCATTCGTAGGGGGAGACGAAAGCTGGGATTGACTATGGTGGGGTGGGGACCTCGCCCAGAGCCTGAGCCACCACCGTGGTCAGATGCCCACCCAGACCCTCCCCTAAACTTTGTGCTGGTGCGCCCGGAGTTCGCACCTTAAGGGGGGGGGTTATGTCACGTTCCTGACCTGTTTCTGTTAGTTTTGTATGTGTTAGTTGGTCAGGACGTGAGTTTGGGTGGGCAGTCTATGTTTTCTGTTTCTATGTTTGTTTAAGGGTTGCCTGGTATGGCTCTCAATTAGAGGCAGGTGTTTGGTGTTTCCTCTGATTGAGAGTCATATTAAGGTAGGTGTTTTCACACTGTTTGTGGTGGGTGGTTGTCTCCTGTGTATGTCGTTGTGCCACACGGGACTGTTTTCGGTTTGTTTGTATGTGCGTTCTTTTATGTAGTCAGTTTTCCCTGTTCATGCGTTCTTCGTGTTTCATGTAAGTTCGTCGTCCAGGTCTGTCTACGTCGTTTATTTGTTTTGTAATTTTCCAAGTGTTTTTCGTCTTCGTCTTTAAATAAATTCATTATGTCTTATTCACACGCTGCGTTTTGGTCAAATCCCTGCTAGGAGGAGGAGAACCGTTACAGTTACATTAAATCAATGGGGCAGAGAACACTTCCTTTATTTATTTAACTAGGCAAGTTAAGAACAAATTCTTATTTACAATGACGGTCTACCCCGACCAAACCGTTTTGGTCCACTCATTCCCATGACGATCGTGACACCCTATAACCACGCTGGGCCAATTGTGCGCCGCCCTGGAATCGAACCAGGGTCTGTAGTGACTACTCTAGCGACTGAGATGCAGTGCCTTAGACCGCTGCGCCACTCGGGAGCCCTGAAGACTCTATAACGTACAACCAAACAGTGGTACACAAGTAATTTTAACATTCTTGTTGGACTGTTACAGCTTGTCTAACTGGTGAGGGACATTTTAAAGAGAATCAAGGGTTAGTCAGAAAGTATCCTCTAAGTTTTGAATTTACAGAGGGGAGTTATTGAACAGCACATTCCTGCCCCACCCTGCTACACACCCTGTGTGTATAGCTAGCTGTATAACGTTAGCCAACTGTACATTATACTACAGTACCTCAGGGGCCACCGTGCTATAGCTAGCTATACACACAGGGTGGGGCAGGAATATGTCCTGTTCAATAACTCCCCTCTGTAAATTCAAAGCTTAGAGGAGGTGAGTTCAGTAGTTGACTTGACCCAGCCAAACCCTGTTATTGATGCTGTAGTAAACACACACACAATAATACGCACACACACACACACACACACACACACACACACACAATAATACGCACACACACATACTAATACGCACACACACACACACACACACACACACACACACACACATACTAATACGCACACACACACACAACACACACACACACACACACACACACACACACACATACTAATACGCACACACACACACTAATACGCACACACACACACACACACACACACACACACACGCGCACACGCACGCGCACACGCACACGCACACGCACACACACACACACACAAGCACACTGGGCTTAGTGAAAGCATTAGACCCATGATTGATCGTAACTCACAGAGCTGGCAGCCATCTTGCTTAAGGATGATATCACTTCCTGTCTCTTTTGGTGATTGCATTCGCAGTTGTTCCTTTCCTCGCCAAGGTTTCAGAGGGGTGTACTACATAGAAGCATCAATAAGTTAGCTACATTTGATAAATAGGCAGAAATAACTGTTGATTTTTACGGTTCACTAAAAAAGATAAACTTAGATATACGAATTCGGTTCATTGAGTCAATTAGAGAATTCAAAATTCAAGTTTATCTTTTCTAAAACATAAATATTTATTTCAGGTTATTTAGGCTAGTTAGCTGCCTATCCTACTTTGTAGTATAAGCCTCTGGTCTACAGCGTTTTTGACTCACTACAATACAAACACAAGGGAGTTTACCGTGGATCAAAGCCAATATCAAGAGAGAGACAGCTGGTGTAGCCTATCGAGGATCTCTGTCAAGACTCGTACGACTGTTTAGTCCAATAGCAAGATGGAGGGCAGTTCTGTTTTGTTTTTTTTTGCTTTGGAGAAAACTGGACAGAGTTAAGGGGTCACAGGCTCCAGGGAATGACTCAACTACAGGCTTGTTTCAACACTTAAAAGATCTGGGACAGGATTTTCTTAAAAGTATCTCAGAGAGGGAGAAGAGCTGAACTAGGATCAGGGCCTGTACTCTTAACGTATCTCATAGAGGGAGAAGAGCTGAACTAGGATCAGGGCCTGTACTCTTAACGTATCTCATAGAGGGAGAAGAGCTGAACTAGGATCAGGGCCTGTACTCTTAACGTATCTCAGAGAGGGAGAAGAGCTGAACTAGGATCAGGGCCTGTACTCTATAAGGTAGTTGTTGTGGAATTGCTAGATTACATGTTAGATATTACTGCACTGTCAGGAACTAGACGCACAAGCATTTCGCTACACTCACAATAACATCTGCTAACCATGTGTGTGTGTGACCAATACGATTTTATTTTATTCATAAAGCATCACTTTAACCATATCTACATGTATATACTACCTCAATCAGCCTGACTAACCGGTGTTTGTATGTAGCCTCTCTACTGTATGTAGCCTCTCTACTGTATGTAGCCTCTCTACTGTATGTAGCCTCTCTACTGTATGTAGCCTCTCTACTGTATGTAGCCTCTCTACTGTATATAGCCTCTCTACTGTATATAGCCTCTCTACTGTATGTAGCCTCTCTACTTTATGTAGCCTCTCTACTGTATATAGCCTCTCTACTGTATATAGCCTCGCTACTGTATATAGCCTCTCTACTGTATGTAGCCTCTACTGTATATAGTCTCTCTGCTGTATATAGTCTCTCTACTGTATATAGCCTCTCTACTGTATGTAGCCTCTCTACTGTATATAGCCTCGCTACTGTATATAGCCTCTCTACTGTATGTAGCCTCTACTGTATATAGTCTCTCTGCTGTATATAGTCTCTCTGCTGTATATAGCCTCTCTACTGTATATAGCCTCTACTGTATGTAGCCTCTCTACTGTATATAGCCTCACTACTGTACGTAGCCTCACTACTGTACGTAGCCTCACTACTGTACGTAGCCTCTACTGTATGTAGCCTCTCTACTGTATATAGTCTCTCTACTGTATGTAGCCTCTCTACTGTATATAGTCTCTCTACTGTATATAGCCTCTCTACTGTGTATAACCTCTCTACTGTACGTAGCCTCTCTACTGTATATAGCCTCTCTACTGTATATAACCTCTCTACTGTATATAACCTCTCTACTGTATGTCGCCTCTCTACTGTATATAGCCTCTCTACTGTATATAGCCTCTACTGTATATAGCCTCTACTGTATATAGCCTCTCTACTGTATATAGCCTCGCTACTGTATATAGCCTCTCTACTGTATATAGCCTCTCTACTGTATATAGCCTCACTACTGTATATAGCCTCTCTACTGTATATAGCCTCTCTACTGTATATAGCCTCTCTACTGTTGGTTAGAGTCTGTAAGTAAGAATTTCACTGTAAGGTCTACTACACCTGTTGTATTCAGCATTTCACTGTAAGGTCTACTACACCTGTTGTATTCAGCATTTCACTGTGAGGTCTACTACACCTGTTGTATTCAGCATTTCACTGTCAGGTCTACTACACCTGTTGTATTCAGCATTTCACTGTGAGGTCTACTACACCTGTTGTATTCAGCATTTCACTGTAAGGTCTACTACACCTGTTGTATTCAGCATTTCACTGTAAGGTCTACACATGTAGTATTCAGCATTTCACTGTGAGGTCTACTACACCTGTTGTATTCAGCATTTCACTGTGAGGTCTACTACACCTGTTGTATTCAGCATTTCACTGTGAGGTCTACTACACCTGTTGTATTCAGCATTTCACTGTGAGGTCTACTACACCTGTTGTATTCAGCATTTCACTGTGAGGTCTACTACACCTGTTGTATTCAGCATGTCACTGTAAGGTCTACTACACCTGTTGTATTCAGCATTTCACTGTGAGGTCTACTACACCTGTTGTATTCAGCATTTCACTGTAAGGTCTACTACACCTGTTGTATTCAGCATTTCACTGTAAGGTCTACTACACCTGTTGTATTCAGCATTTCACTGTAAGGTCTACTACACCTGTTGTATTCAGCATTTCACTGTAAGGTCTACTACACCTGTTGTATTCAGCATTTCACTGTGAGGTCTACTACACCTGTTGTATTCAGCATTTCACTGTGAGGTCTACTACACCTGTTGTATTCAGCATTTCACTGTGAGGTCTACTACACCTGTTGTATTCAGCATTTCACTGAGAGGTCTACTACACCTGTTGTATTCAGCATTTCACTGTGAGGTCTACTACACCTGTTGTATTCAGCATTTCACTGTGAGGTCTACTACACCTGTTGTATTCAGCATTTCACTGTGAGGTCTACTACACCTGTTGTATTCAGCATTCCACTGTGAGGTCTACTACACCTGTTGTATTCAGCATTTCACTGTACGGTCTACTACACCTGTTGTATTCAGCATTTCACTGTAAGGTCTACTACACCTGTTGTATTCAGCATTACACTGTGAGGTCTACTACACCTGTTGTATTCAGCATTTCACTGTGAGGTCTACTACACCTGTTGTATTCAGCATATCACTGTGAGGTCTACTACACCTGTTGTATTCAGCATTTCACTGTGAGGTCTACTACACCTGTTGTATTCAGCATTTCACTGTGAGGTCTACTACACCTGTTGTATTC
>NC_074684.1:45037351-45094851 GCF_029448725.1 Salvelinus fontinalis | reverse complement strand
ATTACTCCCTGCCCACCCAGAGACCACAACATTACTCCCTGCCCACCCCCCCCCCCAGAGACCACAACATCACTCCCTGCCCACCCAGAGACCACAACACTACTCCCTGCCCACCCCCCACCCCCCCCCCCCCCCCAGAGACCACAACATTACTCCCTGCCCACCCCAGAGACCACAACATTACTCCCTGCCCACCCCGGAGACCACAACATTCCTCCCTGCCCACCCAGAGACCACAACATTACTCCCTGCCCACACTAGAGACCACAACATTACTCCCTGCCCACACCAGAGACCACAACATTACTCCCTGCCCACCCAGAGACCACAACATTACTCCCTGCCCACCCAGAGACCACAACATTACTCCCTGCCCACCCAGAGACCACAACACTACTCCCTCCCCACCCCAGAGACCACAACATTACTCCCTGCCCACCCCCCCCGGAGACCACAACATTACTCCCTGCCCACCCAGAGACCACAACATTACTCCCTGCCCACCCAGAGACCACAACATTACTCCCTGCCCACCCCGGAGACCACAACATTACACCCTGCCCACCCAGAGACCACAACATTACTCCCTGCCCACCCAGAGACCACAACATTACTCCCTGCCCACCCAGAGACCACAACATTACTCCCTGCCCACCCAGAGACCACAACACTACTCCCTGCCCACCCAGAGACCACAACATTACTCCCTGCCCACCCCGGAGACCACAACATTACACCCTGCCCACCCAGAGACCACAACATTACTCCCTGCCCACCCAGAGACCACAACATTACTCCCTGCCCACCCCCCCCCCCCCCCCCCAGAGACCACAACATTACACCCTGCCCACCCAGAGACCACAACATTACTCCCTGCCCACCCCCCCCAGAGACCACAACATTACTCCCTGCCCACCCAGAGACCACAACATTACTCCCTGCCCACCCCAGAGACCACAACATTACTCCCTGCCCACCCAGAGACCACAACACTACTCCCTGCCAACCCCAGAGACCACAACATTACTCCCTGCCCACCCCGGAGACCACAACATTACTCCCTGCCCACCCAGAGACCACAACATTACTCCCTGCCCACCCAGAGACCACAACATTACTCCCTGCCCACCCAGAGACCACAACATTACTCCCTGCCCACCCAGAGACCACAACATTACTCCCTGCCCACCCAGAGACCACAACACTACTCCCTGCCCACCCCAGAGACCACAACATTACTCCCTGCCCACCCCAGAGACCACAACATTACTCCCTGCCCACCCAGAGACCACAACATTACTCCCTGCCCACCCAGAGACCACAACACTACTCCCTGCCCACCCAGAGACCACAACATTACTCCCTGCCCACCCAGAGACCACAACATTACTCCCTGCCCACCCAGAGACCACAACACTACTCCCTGCCCACCCCAGAGACCACAACATTACTCCCTGCCCACCCAGAGACCACAACATCATCTGATAGACAATTGAGGGGAATGGCTCGGGCATCACTGTTCCAGCATGTATGTTGGAGCTAGGACAGTACATTTGGCTTGGCTCAGCTCAGTGTGACAGGGGCAAACAGCACAAAATAGCACTCTCTGGCTGTGGGTCCTGACTCTCTGTTTGTCACCAAGCAGCACTCTCTGGCTGTTGGTCCTGACTCTCTGTTACCGAGCAGCACTCTCTGGCTGTGGGTCCTGACTCTCTGTTACCGAGCAGCACTCTCTGGCTGTGGGTCCTGACTCTCTGTTACCGAGCAGCACTCTCTGGCTGTGGGTCCTGACTCTCTGTTACCGAGCAGCACTCTCTGGCTGTGGGTCCTGACTCTCTGTCACCAAGCAGCACTCTCTGGCTGTGGGTCCTGACTCTCTGTCACCAAGCAGCACTCTCTGGCTGTGGGTCCTGACTCTCTGTTACCAAGCAGCACTCTCTGGCTGTGGGTCCTGACTCTCTGTTACCGAGCAGCACTCTCTGGCTGTGGGTCCTGACTCTCTGTCACCGAGCAGCACTCTCTGGCTGTTGGTCCTGACTCTCTGTCACCAAGCAGCACTCTCTGGCTGTGGGTCCTGACTCTCTGTTACCGAGCAGCACTCTCTGGCTGTGGGTCCTGACTCTCTGTCACCGAGCAGCACTCTCTGGCTGTGGGTCCTGACTCTCTGTTACCGAGCAGCACTCTCTGGCTGTTGGTCCTGACTCTCTGTCACCAAGCAGCACTCTCTGGCTGTGGGTCCTGACTCTCTGTTACCGAGCAGCACTCTCTGGCTGTGGGTCCTGACTCTCTGTCACCAAGCAGCACTCTCTGGCTGTGGGTCCTGACTCTCTGTTACCGAGCAGCACTCTCTGGCTGTGGGTCCTGACTCTCTGTCACCAAGCAGCACTCTCTGGCTGTGGGTCCTGACTCTCTGTCACCAAGCAGCACTCTCTGGCTGTGGGTCCTGACTCTCTGTTTGTCACCAAGCAGCACTCTCTGGCTGTGGGTCCTGACTCTCTGTTACCAAGCAGCACTCTCTGGCTGTGGGTCCTGACTCTCTGTCACCAAGCAGCACTCTCTGGCTGTGGGTCCTGACTCTCTGTTTGTCACCAAGCAGCACTCTCTGGCTGTGGGTCCTGACTCTCTGTCACCGAGCAGCACTCTCTGGCTGTGGGTCCTGACTCTCTGTTTGTCACCAAGCAGCTCTCTGGCTGTGGGTCCTGACTCTGTTACCGAGCAGCACTCTCTGGCTGTGGGTCCTGACTCTCTGTTACCGAGCAGCACTCTCTGGCTGTGGGTCCTGACTCTCTGTTACCGAGCAGCACTCTCTGGCTGTGGGTCCTGACTCTCTGTTACCGAGCAGCACTCTCTGGCTGTGGGTCCTGACTCTCTGTCCCCATTAGCACTCTCTGGCTGTGGGTCCTGACTCTCTGTTTGTCACCAAGCAGCTCTCTGGCTGTGGGTCCTGACTCTGTCACCAAGCAGCTCTCTGGCTGTGGGTCCTGACTCTCTGTCACCGAGCAGCACTCTCTGGCTGTGGGTCCTGACTCTCTGTTACCGAGCAGCTCTCTGGCTGTGGGTCCTGACTCTCTGTTTGTCACCAAGCAGCACTCTCTGGCTGTGGGTCCTGACTCTCTGTCACCAAGCAGCTCTCTGGCTGTGGGTCCTGACTCTCTGGCTGTGGGTCCTGACTCTCTGTTACCAAGCAGCACTCTCTGGCTGTGGGTCCTGACTCTCTGTCACCAAGCAGCACTCTCTGGCTGTGGGTCCTGACTCTCTGTTTGTCACCAAGCAGCACTCTCTGGCTGTGGGTCCTGACTCTCTGTTTGTCACCAAGCAGCACTCTCTGGCTGTGGGTCCTGACTCTCTGTCACCGAGCAGCACTCTCTGGCTGTGGGTCCTGACTCTCTGTCACCGAGCAGCACTCTCTGGCTGTGGGTCCTGACTCTCTGTTACCGAGCAGCACTCTCTGGCTGTTGGTCCTGACTCTCTGTTACCAAGCAGCTCTCTGGCTGTGGGTCCTGACTCTCTGGCTGTGGGTCCTGACTCTCTGTTACCAAGCAGCACTCTCTGGCTGTGGGTCCTGACTCTCTGTCACCAAGCAGCACTCTCTGGCTGTGGGTCCTGACTCTCTGTTTGTCACCAAGCAGCACTCTCTGGCTGTGGGTCCTGACTCTCTGTCACCGAGCAGCACTCTCTGGCTGTGGGTCCTGACTCTCTGTTTGTCACCAAGCAGCTCTCTGGCTGTGGGTCCTGACTCTGTTACCGAGCAGCACTCTCTGGCTGTGGGTCCTGACTCTCTGTTACCGAGCAGCACTCTCTGGCTGTGGGTCCTGACTCTCTGTTACCGAGCAGCACTCTCTGGCTGTGGGTCCTGACTCTCTGTTACCGAGCAGCACTCTCTGGCTGTGGGTCCTGACTCTCTGTCCCCATTAGCACTCTCTGGCTGTGGGTCCTGACTCTCTGTTTGTCACCAAGCAGCTCTCTGGCTGTGGGTCCTGACTCTGTCACCAAGCAGCTCTCTGGCTGTGGGTCCTGACTCTCTGTCACCGAGCAGCACTCTCTGGCTGTGGGTCCTGACTCTCTGTTACCGAGCAGCTCTCTGGCTGTGGGTCCTGACTCTCTGTTTGTCACCAAGCAGCACTCTCTGGCTGTGGGTCCTGACTCTCTGTCACCAAGCAGCTCTCTGGCTGTGGGTCCTGACTCTCTGGCTGTGGGTCCTGACTCTCTGTTACCAAGCAGCACTCTCTGGCTGTGGGTCCTGACTCTCTGTCACCAAGCAGCACTCTCTGGCTGTGGGTCCTGACTCTCTGTTTGTCACCAAGCAGCACTCTCTGGCTGTGGGTCCTGACTCTCTGTTTGTCACCAAGCAGCACTCTCTGGCTGTGGGTCCTGACTCTCTGTCACCGAGCAGCACTCTCTGGCTGTGGGTCCTGACTCTCTGTCACCGAGCAGCACTCTCTGGCTGTGGGTCCTGACTCTCTGTTACCGAGCAGCACTCTCTGGCTGTGGGTCCTGACTCTCTGTTACCAAGCAGCACTCTCTGGCTGTGGGTCCTGACTCTCTGTCACCAAGCAGCACTCTCTGGCTGTGGGTCCTGACTCTCTGTTTGTCACCAAGCAGCACTCTCTGGCTGTGGGTCCTGACTCTCTGTTACCGAGCAGCACTCTCTGGCTGTGGGTCCTGACTCTCTGTTACCGAGCAGCACTCTCTGGCTGTGGGTCCTGACTCTCTGTCACCAAGCAGCACTCTCTGGCTGTGGGTCCTGACTCTCTGTCACCAAGCAGCACTCTCTGGCTGTGGGTCCTGACTCTCTGTTACCAAGCAGCACTCTCTGGCTGTGGGTCCTGACTCTCTGTTACCGAGCAGCACTCTCTGGCTGTTGGTCCTGACTCTCTGTCACCAAGCAGCACTCTCTGGCTGTGGGTCCTGACTCTCTGTTACCGAGCAGCACTCTCTGGCTGTGGGTCCTGACTCTCTGTCACCGAGCAGCACTCTCTGGCTGTGGGTCCTGACTCTCTGTTACCAAGCAGCACTCTCTGGCTGTGGGTCCTGACTCTCTGTCACCAAGCAGCACTCTCTGGCTGTGGGTCCTGACTCTCTGTTTGTCACCAAGCAGCACTCTCTGGCTGTGGGTCCTGACTCTCTGTTTGTCACCAAGCAGAACTCTCTGGCTGTGGGTCCTGACTCTCTGTTTGTCACCAAGCAGCACTCTCTGGCTGTGGGTCCTGACTCTCTGTTTGTCACCAAGCAGCACTCTCTGGCTGTGGGTCCTGACTCTCTGTTACCGAGCAGCACTCTCTGGCTGTGGGTCCTGACTCTCTGTCACCGAGCAGCACTCTCTGGCTGTGGGTCCTGACTCTCTGTCACCGAGCAGCACTCTCTGGCTGTGGGTCCTGACTCTCTGTTACCGAGCAGCACTCTCTGGCTGTGGGTCCTGACTCTCTGTTACCAAGCAGCACTCTCTGGCTGTGGGTCCTGACTCTCTGTCACCAAGCAGCACTCTCTGGCTGTGGGTCCTGACTCTCTGTTTGTCACCAAGCAGCACTCTCTGGCTGTGGGTCCTGACTCTCTGTTTGTCACCAAGCAGCACTCTCTGGCTGTGGGTCCTGACTCTCTGTTTGTCACCAAGCAGCACTCTCTGGCTGTGGGTCCTGACTCTCTGTTTGTCACCAAGCAGCACTCTCTGGCTGTGGGTCCTGACTCTCTGTTACCGAGCAGCACTCTCTGGCTGTGGGTCCTGACTCTCTGTTACCGAGCAGCACTCTCTGGCTGTGGGTCCTGACTCTCTGTCACCAAGCAGCACTCTCTGGCTGTGGGTCCTGACTCTCTGTCACCAAGCAGCACTCTCTGGCTGTGGGTCCTGACTCTCTGTTACCAAGCAGCACTCTCTGGCTGTGGGTCCTGACTCTCTGTTACCGAGCAGCACTCTCTGGCTGTGGGTCCTGACTCTCTGTCACCGAGCAGCACTCTCTGGCTGTTGGTCCTGACTCTCTGTCACCAAGCAGCACTCTCTGGCTGTGGGTCCTGACTCTCTGTTACCGAGCAGCACTCTCTGGCTGTGGGTCCTGACTCTCTGTCACCGAGCAGCACTCTCTGGCTGTGGGTCCTGACTCTCTGTTACCGAGCAGCACTCTCTGGCTGTTGGTCCTGACTCTCTGTCACCAAGCAGCACTCTCTGGCTGTGGGTCCTGACTCTCTGTTACCGAGCAGCACTCTCTGGCTGTGGGTCCTGACTCTCTGTCACCAAGCAGCACTCTCTGGCTGTGGGTCCTGACTCTCTGTTACCGAGCAGCACTCTCTGGCTGTGGGTCCTGACTCTCTGTCACCAAGCAGCACTCTCTGGCTGTGGGTCCTGACTCTCTGTCACCAAGCAGCACTCTCTGGCTGTGGGTCCTGACTCTCTGTTTGTCACCAAGCAGCACTCTCTGGCTGTGGGTCCTGACTCTCTGTTACCAAGCAGCACTCTCTGGCTGTGGGTCCTGACTCTCTGTCACCAAGCAGCACTCTCTGGCTGTGGGTCCTGACTCTCTGTTTGTCACCAAGCAGCACTCTCTGGCTGTGGGTCCTGACTCTCTGTCACCGAGCAGCACTCTCTGGCTGTGGGTCCTGACTCTCTGTTTGTCACCAAGCAGCTCTCTGGCTGTGGGTCCTGACTCTGTTACCGAGCAGCACTCTCTGGCTGTGGGTCCTGACTCTCTGTTACCGAGCAGCACTCTCTGGCTGTGGGTCCTGACTCTCTGTTACCGAGCAGCACTCTCTGGCTGTGGGTCCTGACTCTCTGTTACCGAGCAGCACTCTCTGGCTGTGGGTCCTGACTCTCTGTCCCCATTAGCACTCTCTGGCTGTGGGTCCTGACTCTCTGTTTGTCACCAAGCAGCTCTCTGGCTGTGGGTCCTGACTCTGTCACCAAGCAGCTCTCTGGCTGTGGGTCCTGACTCTCTGTCACCGAGCAGCACTCTCTGGCTGTGGGTCCTGACTCTCTGTTACCGAGCAGCTCTCTGGCTGTGGGTCCTGACTCTCTGTTTGTCACCAAGCAGCACTCTCTGGCTGTGGGTCCTGACTCTCTGTCACCAAGCAGCTCTCTGGCTGTGGGTCCTGACTCTCTGGCTGTGGGTCCTGACTCTCTGTTACCAAGCAGCACTCTCTGGCTGTGGGTCCTGACTCTCTGTCACCAAGCAGCACTCTCTGGCTGTGGGTCCTGACTCTCTGTTTGTCACCAAGCAGCACTCTCTGGCTGTGGGTCCTGACTCTCTGTTTGTCACCAAGCAGCACTCTCTGGCTGTGGGTCCTGACTCTCTGTCACCGAGCAGCACTCTCTGGCTGTGGGTCCTGACTCTCTGTCACCGAGCAGCACTCTCTGGCTGTGGGTCCTGACTCTCTGTTACCGAGCAGCACTCTCTGGCTGTTGGTCCTGACTCTCTGTTACCAAGCAGCTCTCTGGCTGTGGGTCCTGACTCTCTGGCTGTGGGTCCTGACTCTCTGTTACCAAGCAGCACTCTCTGGCTGTGGGTCCTGACTCTCTGTCACCAAGCAGCACTCTCTGGCTGTGGGTCCTGACTCTCTGTTTGTCACCAACTAGCACTCTCTGGCTGTGGGTCCTGACTCTCTGTCACCGAGCAGCACTCTCTGGCTGTGGGTCCTGACTCTCTGTCACCGAGCAGCACTCTCTGGCTGTGGGTCCTGACTCTGTTACCGAGCAGCACTCTCTGGCTGTGGGTCCTGACTCTCTGTTACCGAGCAGCACTCTCTGGCTGTGGGTCCTGACTCTCTGTTACCGAGCAGCACTCTCTGGCTGTGGGTCCTGACTCTCTGTTACCGAGCAGCACTCTCTGGCTGTGGGTCCTGACTCTCTGTCCCCATTAGCACTCTCTGGCTGTGGGTCCTGACTCTCTGTTTGTCACCAAGCAGCTCTCTGGCTGTGGGTCCTGACTCTGTCACCAAGCAGCTCTCTGGCTGTGGGTCCTGACTCTCTGTCACCGAGCAGCACTCTCTGGCTGTGGGTCCTGACTCTCTGTTACCGAGCAGCTCTCTGGCTGTGGGTCCTGACTCTCTGTTTGTCACCAAGCAGCACTCTCTGGCTGTGGGTCCTGACTCTCTGTCACCAAGCAGCTCTCTGGCTGTGGGTCCTGACTCTCTGGCTGTGGGTCCTGACTCTCTGTTACCAAGCAGCACTCTCTGGCTGTGGGTCCTGACTCTCTGTCACCAAGCAGCACTCTCTGGCTGTGGGTCCTGACTCTCTGTTTGTCACCAAGCAGCACTCTCTGGCTGTGGGTCCTGACTCTCTGTTTGTCACCAAGCAGCACTCTCTGGCTGTGGGTCCTGACTCTCTGTCACCGAGCAGCACTCTCTGGCTGTGGGTCCTGACTCTCTGTCACCGAGCAGCACTCTCTGGCTGTGGGTCCTGACTCTCTGTTACCGAGCAGCACTCTCTGGCTGTGGGTCCTGACTCTCTGTTACCAAGCAGCACTCTCTGGCTGTGGGTCCTGACTCTCTGTCACCAAGCAGCACTCTCTGGCTGTGGGTCCTGACTCTCTGTTTGTCACCAAGCAGCACTCTCTGGCTGTGGGTCCTGACTCTCTGTTTGTCACCAAGCAGCACTCTCTGGCTGTGGGTCCTGACTCTCTGTTTGTCACCAAGCAGCACTCTCTGGCTGTGGGTCCTGACTCTCTGTTACCAAGCAGCACTCTCTGGCTGTGGGTCCTGACTCTCTGTCACCAAGCAGCACTCTCTGGCTGTGGGTCCTGACTCTCTGTTTGTCACCAAGCAGCACTCTCTGGCTGTGGGTCCTGACTCTCTGTCACCGAGCAGCACTCTCTGGCTGTGGGTCCTGACTCTCTGTCACCGAGCAGCACTCTCTGGCTGTGGGTCCTGACTCTCTGTCACCGAGCAGCACTCTCTGGCTGTTGGTCCTGACTCTCTGTTACCAAGCAGCACTCTCTGGCTGTGGGTCCTGACTCTCTGTTTGTCACCAAGCAGCACTCTCTGGCTGTGGGTCCTGACTCTCTGTTACCAAGCAGCACTCTCTGGCTGTTGGTCCTGACTCTCTGTTACCAAGCAGCACTCTCTGGCTGTGGGTCCTGACTCTCTGTTACCGAGCAGCACTCTCTGGCTGTGGGTCCTGACTCTCTGTTACCGAGCAGCACTCTCTGGCTGTGGGTCCTGACTCTCTGTTACCGAGCAGCACTCTCTGGCTGTGGGTCCTGACTCTCTGTCACCAAGCAGCACTCTCTGGCTGTTGGTCCTGACTCTCTGTTACCAAGCAGCACTCTCTGGCTGTGGGTCCTGACTCTCTGTTACCGAGCAGCACTCTCTGGCTGTGGGTCCTGACTCTCTGTTACCGAGCAGCACTCTCTGGCTGTGGGTCCTGACTCTCTGTTACCGAGCAGCACTCTCTGGCTGTGGGTCCTGACTCTCTGTCACCGAGCAGCACTCTCTGGCTGTGGGTCCTGACTCTCTGTTTGTCACCAAGCAGCACTCTCTGGCTGTGGGTCCTGACTCTCTGTTTGTCACCAAGCAGCACTCTCTGGCTGTGGGTCCTGACTCTCTGTTTGTCACCAAGCAGCACTCTCTGGCTGTGGGTCCTGACTCTCTGTTACCAAGCAGCACTCTCTGGCTGTGGGTCCTGACTCTCTGTCACCAAGCAGCACTCTCTGGCTGTGGGTCCTGACTCTCTGTTTGTCACCAAGCAGCACTCTCTGGCTGTGGGTCCTGACTCTCTGTTTGTCACCAAGCAGCACTCTCTGGCTGTGGGTCCTGACTCTCTGTCACCGAGCAGCACTCTCTGGCTGTGGGTCCTGACTCTCTGTCACCGAGCAGCACTCTCTGGCTGTGGGTCCTGACTCTCTGTTACCGAGCAGCACTCTCTGGCTGTTGGTCCTGACTCTCTGTTACCAAGCAGCACTCTCTGGCTGTGGGTCCTGACTCTCTGTTTGTCACCAAGCAGCACTCTCTGGCTGTGGGTCCTGACTCTCTGTTACCAAGCAGCACTCTCTGGCTGTTGGTCCTGACTCTCTGTTACCGAGCAGCACTCTCTGGCTGTGGGTCCTGACTCTCTGTTACCGAGCAGCACTCTCTGGCTGTGGGGCCTGACTCTCTGTTACCGAGCAGCACTCTCTGGCTGTGGGTCCTGACTCTCTGTTACCGAGCAGCACTCTCTGGCTGTGGGTCCTGACTCTCTGTCACCAAGCAGCACTCTCTGGCTGTTGGTCCTGACTCTCTGTTACCAAGCAGCACTCTCTGGCTGTGGGTCCTGACTCTCTGTTACCGAGCAGCACTCTCTGGCTGTGGGGCCTGACTCTCTGTTACCGAGCAGCACTCTCTGGCTGTGGGTCCTGACTCTCTGTTACCGAGCAGCACTCTCTGGCTGTGGGTCCTGACTCTCTGTCCCCATTAGCACTCTCTGGCTGTGGGTCCTGACTCTCTGTTTGTCACCAAGCAGCTCTCTGGCTGTGGGTCCTGACTCTGTCACCAAGCAGCTCTCTGGCTGTGGGTCCTGACTCTCTGTCACCGAGCAGCACTCTCTGGCTGTGGGTCCTGACTCTCTGTTACCGAGCAGCTCTCTGGCTGTGGGTCCTGACTCTCTGTTTGTCACCAAGCAGCACTCTCTGGCTGTGGGTCCTGACTCTCTGTCACCAAGCAGCTCTCTGGCTGTGGGTCCTGACTCTCTGGCTGTGGGTCCTGACTCTCTGTTACCAAGCAGCACTCTCTGGCTGTGGGTCCTGACTCTCTGTCACCAAGCAGCACTCTCTGGCTGTGGGTCCTGACTCTCTGTTTGTCACCAAGCAGCACTCTCTGGCTGTGGGTCCTGACTCTCTGTTTGTCACCAAGCAGCACTCTCTGGCTGTGGGTCCTGACTCTCTGTCACCGAGCAGCACTCTCTGGCTGTGGGTCCTGACTCTCTGTCACCGAGCAGCACTCTCTGGCTGTGGGTCCTGACTCTCTGTTACCGAGCAGCACTCTCTGGCTGTTGGTCCTGACTCTCTGTTACCAAGCAGCTCTCTGGCTGTGGGTCCTGACTCTCTGGCTGTGGGTCCTGACTCTCTGTTACCAAGCAGCACTCTCTGGCTGTGGGTCCTGACTCTCTGTCACCAAGCAGCACTCTCTGGCTGTGGGTCCTGACTCTCTGTTTGTCACCAACTAGCACTCTCTGGCTGTGGGTCCTGACTCTCTGTCACCGAGCAGCACTCTCTGGCTGTGGGTCCTGACTCTCTGTCACCGAGCAGCACTCTCTGGCTGTGGGTCCTGACTCTGTTACCGAGCAGCACTCTCTGGCTGTGGGTCCTGACTCTCTGTTACCGAGCAGCACTCTCTGGCTGTGGGTCCTGACTCTCTGTTACCGAGCAGCACTCTCTGGCTGTGGGTCCTGACTCTCTGTTACCGAGCAGCACTCTCTGGCTGTGGGTCCTGACTCTCTGTCCCCATTAGCACTCTCTGGCTGTGGGTCCTGACTCTCTGTTTGTCACCAAGCAGCTCTCTGGCTGTGGGTCCTGACTCTGTCACCAAGCAGCTCTCTGGCTGTGGGTCCTGACTCTCTGTCACCGAGCAGCACTCTCTGGCTGTGGGTCCTGACTCTCTGTTACCGAGCAGCTCTCTGGCTGTGGGTCCTGACTCTCTGTTTGTCACCAAGCAGCACTCTCTGGCTGTGGGTCCTGACTCTCTGTCACCAAGCAGCTCTCTGGCTGTGGGTCCTGACTCTCTGGCTGTGGGTCCTGACTCTCTGTTACCAAGCAGCACTCTCTGGCTGTGGGTCCTGACTCTCTGTCACCAAGCAGCACTCTCTGGCTGTGGGTCCTGACTCTCTGTTTGTCACCAAGCAGCACTCTCTGGCTGTGGGTCCTGACTCTCTGTTTGTCACCAAGCAGCACTCTCTGGCTGTGGGTCCTGACTCTCTGTCACCGAGCAGCACTCTCTGGCTGTGGGTCCTGACTCTCTGTCACCGAGCAGCACTCTCTGGCTGTGGGTCCTGACTCTCTGTTACCGAGCAGCACTCTCTGGCTGTGGGTCCTGACTCTCTGTTACCAAGCAGCACTCTCTGGCTGTGGGTCCTGACTCTCTGTCACCAAGCAGCACTCTCTGGCTGTGGGTCCTGACTCTCTGTTTGTCACCAAGCAGCACTCTCTGGCTGTGGGTCCTGACTCTCTGTTTGTCACCAAGCAGCACTCTCTGGCTGTGGGTCCTGACTCTCTGTTTGTCACCAAGCAGCACTCTCTGGCTGTGGGTCCTGACTCTCTGTTACCAAGCAGCACTCTCTGGCTGTGGGTCCTGACTCTCTGTCACCAAGCAGCACTCTCTGGCTGTGGGTCCTGACTCTCTGTTTGTCACCAAGCAGCACTCTCTGGCTGTGGGTCCTGACTCTCTGTCACCGAGCAGCACTCTCTGGCTGTGGGTCCTGACTCTCTGTCACCGAGCAGCACTCTCTGGCTGTGGGTCCTGACTCTCTGTCACCGAGCAGCACTCTCTGGCTGTTGGTCCTGACTCTCTGTTACCAAGCAGCACTCTCTGGCTGTGGGTCCTGACTCTCTGTTTGTCACCAAGCAGCACTCTCTGGCTGTGGGTCCTGACTCTCTGTTACCAAGCAGCACTCTCTGGCTGTTGGTCCTGACTCTCTGTTACCAAGCAGCACTCTCTGGCTGTGGGTCCTGACTCTCTGTTACCGAGCAGCACTCTCTGGCTGTGGGTCCTGACTCTCTGTTACCGAGCAGCACTCTCTGGCTGTGGGTCCTGACTCTCTGTTACCGAGCAGCACTCTCTGGCTGTGGGTCCTGACTCTCTGTCACCAAGCAGCACTCTCTGGCTGTTGGTCCTGACTCTCTGTTACCAAGCAG
Organism: Salvelinus fontinalis; assembly: GCF_029448725.1. NCBI lineage: Eukaryota > Metazoa > Chordata > Actinopteri > Salmoniformes > Salmonidae > Salvelinus > Salvelinus fontinalis. The sequence goes on along the minus strand of NC_074684.1, from coordinate 45,082,045 downwards.
CACTCTCTGGCTGTGGGTCCTGACTCTCTGTTACCGAGCAGCACTCTCTGGCTGTGGGTCCTGACTCTCTGTTACCGAGCAGCACTCTCTGGCTGTGGGTCCTGACTCTCTGTTACCGAGCAGCACTCTCTGGCTGTGGGTCCTGACTCTCTGTCACCGAGCAGCACTCTCTGGCTGTGGGTCCTGACTCTCTGTTTGTCACCAAGCAGCACTCTCTGGCTGTGGGTCCTGACTCTCTGTTTGTCACCAAGCAGCACTCTCTGGCTGTGGGTCCTGACTCTCTGTTTGTCACCAAGCAGCACTCTCTGGCTGTGGGTCCTGACTCTCTGTTACCAAGCAGCACTCTCTGGCTGTGGGTCCTGACTCTCTGTCACCAAGCAGCACTCTCTGGCTGTGGGTCCTGACTCTCTGTTTGTCACCAAGCAGCACTCTCTGGCTGTGGGTCCTGACTCTCTGTTTGTCACCAAGCAGCACTCTCTGGCTGTGGGTCCTGACTCTCTGTCACCGAGCAGCACTCTCTGGCTGTGGGTCCTGACTCTCTGTCACCGAGCAGCACTCTCTGGCTGTGGGTCCTGACTCTCTGTTACCGAGCAGCACTCTCTGGCTGTTGGTCCTGACTCTCTGTTACCAAGCAGCACTCTCTGGCTGTGGGTCCTGACTCTCTGTTTGTCACCAAGCAGCACTCTCTGGCTGTGGGTCCTGACTCTCTGTTACCAAGCAGCACTCTCTGGCTGTTGGTCCTGACTCTCTGTTACCGAGCAGCACTCTCTGGCTGTGGGTCCTGACTCTCTGTTACCGAGCAGCACTCTCTGGCTGTGGGGCCTGACTCTCTGTTACCGAGCAGCACTCTCTGGCTGTGGGTCCTGACTCTCTGTTACCGAGCAGCACTCTCTGGCTGTGGGTCCTGACTCTCTGTCACCAAGCAGCACTCTCTGGCTGTTGGTCCTGACTCTCTGTTACCAAGCAGCACTCTCTGGCTGTGGGTCCTGACTCTCTGTTACCGAGCAGCACTCTCTGGCTGTGGGTCCTGACTCTCTGTTACCGAGCAGCACTCTCTGGCTGTGGGTCCTGACTCTCTGTTACCGAGCAGCACTCTCTGGCTGTGGGTCCTGACTCTCTGTCACCGAGCAGCACTCTCTGGCTGTGGGTCCTGACTCTCTGTCACCGAGCAGCACTCTCTGGCTGTGGGTCCTGACTCTCTGTCACCGAGCAGCACTCTCTGGCTGTGGGTCCTGACTCTCTGTTACCGAGCAGCACTCTCTGGCTGTGGGTCCTGACTCTGTCACCAAGCAGCTCTCTGGCTGTGGGTCCTGACTCTCTGTCACCGAGCAGCACTCTCTGGCTGTGGGTCCTGACTCTCTGTTACCGAGCAGCACTCTCTGGCTGTGGGTCCTGACTCTGTCACCAAGCAGCTCTCTGGCTGTGGGTCCTGACTCTGTCACCAAGCAGCTCTCTGGCTGTGGGTCCTGACTCTCTGTCACCGAGCAGCACTCTCTGGCTGTGGGTCCTGACTCTCTGTTACCGAGCAGCTCTCTGGCTGTGGGTCCTGACTCTCTGTTTGTCACCAAGCAGCACTCTCTGGCTGTGGGTCCTGACTCTCTGTCACCAAGCAGCTCTCTGGCTGTGGGTCCTGACTCTCTGGCTGTGGGTCCTGACTCTCTGTTACCAAGCAGCACTCTCTGGCTGTGGGTCCTGACTCTCTGTCACCAAGCAGCACTCTCTGGCTGTGGGTCCTGACTCTCTGTTTGTCACCAAGCAGCACTCTCTGGCTGTGGGTCCTGACTCTCTGTTTGTCACCAAGCAGCACTCTCTGGCTGTGGGTCCTGACTCTCTGTTTGTCACCAAGCAGCACTCTCTGGCTGTGGGTCCTGACTCTCTGTTTGTCACCAAGCAGCACTCTCTGGCTGTGGGTCCTGACTCTCTGTCACCGAGCAGCACTCTCTGGCTGTGGGTCCTGACTCTCTGTTACCGAGCAGCACTCTCTGGCTGTGGGTCCTGACTCTCTGTTACCGAGCAGCACTCTCTGGCTGTGGGTCCTGACTCTCTGTCACCGAGCAGCACTCTCTGGCTGTGGGTCCTGACTCTCTGTTACCGAGCAGCACTCTCTGGCTGTGGGTCCTGACTCTCTGTCACCGAGCAGCACTCTCTGGCTGTGGGTCCTGACTCTCTGGCTGTGGGTCCTGACTCTCTGTTACCGAGCAGCACTCTCTGGCTGTGGGTCCTGACTCTCTGTTACCGAGCAGCACTCTCTGGCTAACAACAACGTCTCTACACTATGGGCTTGTTCCACCGTACCACAGTCATCCTGTTTGACTAAGTTCAGGCCTCAGTTCAAATGGAGGAAAGGCTCTGTTGCTCTCTATATACAATACGGTGTCCACACTAGGACAATCATTGAGAGACTGAGGCTGTCCTAATATGGACACCGTAAGCATAGGTAATAGAATACAATAGTTTTCAGAAGAAAAGAACCAAAGCCAAGGAAGTAATCAAATTATAAATATGTTTTGCTGTCAAGACTGTTCAAGGTACAATAATCTTGCAAAGGCACTTACTGGTGAGACAGATACTGGTACAATCATCAATCATCTCTATATCGAAGCTTTGAACTCAGGCAAGTGGAATTCTTCTTTAAGTTAATCAAATAACGGTGACAAATGTTTATTTTAATAATACGGCTTTTTAATTTTGGGGGGGGGGGGGGGGGTCACATCACGCCATTCTAGTGATGTCGTATATTTATCCCAAGATGGAGGACATGATAAAGCCTGGGAAGGAGAGTGATTGAATACAGGCCTCCACTTGGATGTTTCTGGGGAGGATTTTCCCGAGCACGAGGGACTTGGCGCCGTGAATCTTGTGTATTTTTCACCTTGAGCTCCGCTTGGCAGAAGGCTAAATAATAAAGTACTTTTACTGAGCGAGCTGTGCACTCTCTCTCACTGTAAAGTGTGTACTGTCTCTCTCACTGTAAAGTGTGTACTGTCTTTCTCACTGTAAAGTGTGTACTGTCTCTCTCACTGTAAAGTGTGTACTTTCTCACTGTAAAGTGTGTACTGTCTCTCTCACTGTAAAGTGTGTACTTTCTCACTGTAAAGTGTGTACTTTCTCAATTTAAAGTGTGTACTTTCTCACTGTAAAGTGTGTACTGTCTCTCACTGTAAAGTGTGTACTGTCTCTCACTGTAAAGTGTGTACTGTCTCTCACTGTAAAGTGTGTACTTTCTCTCACTGTAAAGTGTGTACTCTCTCTCACTGTAAAGTGTGTACTGTCTCTCACTGTAAAGTGTGTACTGTCTCTCACTGTAAAGTGTGTACACCCTCTCACTGTAAAGTGTGTACTGTCTCTCTCACTGTAAAGTGTGTACTGTCCCTCTCACTGTAAAGTGTGTACTGTCTCTCTCACTGTAACGTGTGTACTGTTTCTCACTGTAGTGTGTACTGTTTCTCACTGTAGTGTGTACTCCCTCTCTCACTGTAAAGTGTGTACTGTCTCTCTCACTGTAAAGTGTGTACTGTCTCTCTCACTGTAAAGTGTGTACTGTCTCTCACTGTAAAGTGTGTACTGTCTCTCTCACTGTAAAGTGTGTACTGTCTCTCTCACTGTAAAGTGTGTACTCCCTCTCTCACTGTAAAGTGTGTACTGTCTCTCTCACTGTAAAGTGTGTACTTTCTCACTGTAAAGTGTGTACTCCCTCTCTCACTGTAAAGTGTGTACTTTCTCACTGTAAAGTGTGTACTTTCTCACTGTAAAGTTTGTACTTTCTCACTGTAAAGTGTGTACTTTCTCACTGTAAAGTGTGTACTCCCTCTCTCACTGTAAAGTGTGTACTGTCTCTCTCACTGTAAAGTGTGTACTGTCTCTCTCACTGTAAAGTGTGTACTGTCCCTCTCACTGTAAAGTGTGTACTGTCTCTCACTGTAAAGTGTGTACTGTCTCTCTCACTGTAAAGTGTGTACTGTCTCTCTCACTGTAAAGTGTGTACTGTCTCTCTCACTGTAAAGTGTGTACTGTCTCTCACTGTAAAGTGTGTACTGTCTCTCTCACTGTAAAGTGTGTACTGTCTCTCACTGTAAAGTGTGTACTGTCTCTCTCACTGTAAAGTGTGTACTCCCTCTCTCACTGTAAAGTGTGTACTGTCTCTCACTGTAAAGTGTGTACTGTCTCTCACTGTAAAGTGTGTACTCCCTCTCTCACTGTAAAGTGTGTACTGTCTCTCTCACTGTAAAGTGTATACTTTCTCACTGTAAAGTGTGTACTGTCTCTCACTGTAGTGTGAACTCTCTCACTGTAAAGTGTGTACTGTCTCACTGTAAAGTGTGTACTCCCTCTCTCACTGTAAAATGTGTACTGTCTCTCTCACTGTAAAGTGTGTACTTTCTCACTGTAAAGTGTGTACTCCCTCTCTCACTGTAAAGTGTATACTTTCTCACTGTAAAGTGTGTACTGTCTCTCACTGTAGTGTGTACTCTCTCACTGTAAAGTGTGTACTGTCTCTCACTGTAGTGTGTACTGTCTCTCTCACTGTAAAGTGTGTACTGTCTCTCTCACTGTAAAGTGTGTACTGTCTCTCTCACTGTAAAGTGTGTACTGTCTCTCTCACTGTAAAGTGTGTACTGTCTCTCTCACTGTAAAGTGTGTACTGCCTCTCTCACTGTAAAGTGTGTACTGTCTCTCTCACTGTAAAGTGTGTACTGGCTCTCTCACTGTAAAGTGTGTACTGTCTCTCACTGTAAAGTGTGTACTCCCTCTCTCACTGTAAAGTGTGTACCCCCTCTCTCACTGTAAAGTGTGTACTCCCTCTCTCACTGTAAAGTGTGTACTGTGTCTCACTGTAAAGTGTGTACTGTCTCTCTCACTGTAAAGTGTGTACTGTCTCTCTCACTGTAAAGTGTGTACTGTCTCTCACTGCAGTGTGTACTCCCTCTCTCACTGTAAAGTGTGTACTCTCTCTTGTCCCTGTTCAGTATGGGGTGATATCTGTGTCCCTGTTCAGTATGGGGTGATATCTGTGTCCCTGTTCAGTATGGGGTGATATCTGTGTCCCTGTTCAGTATGGGGTGATATCTGTGTCCCTGTTCAGTATGGGGTGATATCTGTGTCCCTGTTCAGTATGGGGTGATATCTGTGTCCCTGTTCAGTATGGGGTGATATCTGTGTCCCTGTTCAGTATGGGGTGATATCTGTGTCCCTGTCCAGTCGGCTGATATCTGTGTCCCTGTTCAGTATGGGGTGATATCTGTGTCCCTGTTCAGTCTGGGGTGATATCTGTGTCCCTGTTCAGTATGGGGTGATATCTGTGTCCCTGTTCAGTATGGGGTGATATCTGTGTCCCTGTTCAGTATGGGGTGATATCTGTGTCCCTGTTCAGTATGGGGTGATATCTGTGTCCCTGTTCAGTATGGGGTGATATCTGTGTCCCTGTTCAGTATGGGGTGATATCTGTGTCCCTGTTCAGTATGGGGTGATATCTGTGTCCCTGTTCAGTATGGGGTGATATCTGTGTCCCTGTTCAGTATGGGGTGATATCTGTGTCCCTGTTCAGTCTGGGGTGATATCTGTGTCCCTGTTCAGTATGGGGTGATATCTGTGTCCCTGTCCAGTCTGCTGATATCTGTGTCCCTGTTCAGTCTGGGGTGATATCTGTGTCCCTGTTCAGTCTGCTGATATCTGTGTCCCTGTTCAGTATGGGGTGATATCTGTGTCCCTGTTCAGTCTGGGGTGATATCTGTGTCCCTGTTCAGTATGGTGATATCTGTGTCCCTGTTCAGTATGGTGATATCTGTGTCCCTGTTCAGTATGGGGTGATATCTGTGTCCCTGTTCAGTCTGGGGTGATATCTGTGTCCCTGTTCAGTCTGGGGTGATATCTGTGTCCCTGTTCAGTCTGGGGTGATAACTGTGTCCCTGTTCAGTATGGTGATATCTGTGTCCCTGTTCAGTCTGGGGTGATATCTGTGTCCCTGTTCAGTATGGGGTGATATCTGTGTCCCTGTTCAGTATGGTGATATCTGTGTCCCTGTTCAGTATGGGGTGATATCTGTGTCCCTGTTCAGTATGGGGTGATATCTGTGTCCCTGTTCAGTATGGGGTGATATCTGTGTCCCTGTTCAGTATGGGGTGATATCTGTGTCCCTGTTCAGTATGGGGTGATATCTGTGTCCCTGTTCAGTATGAGGTGATATCTGTGTCCCTGTTCAGTATGGGGTGATATCTGTGTCCCTGTCCAGTCGGCTGATATCTGTGTCCCTGTTCAGTATGGGGTGATATCTGTGTCCCTGTTCAGTCTGGGGTGATATCTGTGTCCCTGTTCAGTATGGGGTGATATCTGTGTCCCTGTTCAGTATGGGGTGATATCTGTGTCCCTGTTCAGTATGGGGTGATATCTGTGTCCCTGTTCAGTATGGTGATATCTGTGTGCCTGTTCAGTCTGGGGTGATATCTGTGTCCCTGTTCAGTATGGGGTGATATCTGTGTCCCTGTTCAGTCTGGGGTGATATCTGTGTCCCTGTTGAGTATGGGGTGATATCTGTGTCCCTGTTCAGTATGGGGTGATATCTGTGTCCCTGTTCAGTATGGGGTGATATCTGTGTCCCTGTTCAGTATGGGGTGATATCTGTGTCCCTGTTCAGTATGGGGTGATATCTGTGTCCCTGTTCAGTATGGGGTGATATCTGTGTCCCTGTTCAGTATGGGGTGATATCTGTGTCCCTGTTCAGTATGGGGTGATATCTGTGTCCCTGTCCAGTCTGCTGATATCTGTGTCCCTGTTCAGTATGGGGTGATATCTGTGTCCCTGTCCAGTCTGCTGATATCTGTGTCCCTGTTCAGTCTGGGGTGATATCTGTGTCCCTGTTCAGTCTGCTGATATCTGTGTCCCTGTTCAGTATGGGGTGATATCTGTGTCCCTGTTCAGTCTGGGGTGATATCTGTGTCCCTGTTCAGTATGGTGATATCTGTGTCCCTGTTCAGTATGGTGATATCTGTGTCCCTGTTCAGTATGGGGTGATATCTGTGTCCCTGTTCAGTCTGGGGTGATATCTGTGTCCCTGTTCAGTCTGGGGTGATATCTGTGTCCCTGTTCAGTCTGGGGTGATAACTGTGTCCCTGTTCAGTATGGTGATATCTGTGTCCCTGTTCAGTCTGGGGTGATATCTGTGTCCCTGTTCAGAATGGGGTGATATCTGTGTCCCTGTTCAGTATGGTGATATCTGTGTCCCTGTTCAGTATGGGGTGATATCTGTGTCCCTGTTCAGTATGGGGTGATATCTGTGTCCCTGTTCAGTATGGGGTGATATCTGTGTCCCTGTTCAGTATGGGGTGATATCTGTGTCCCTGTTCAGTATGGGGTGATATCTGTGTCCCTGTTCAGTCTGCTGATATATGTGTCCACATATATTAGACACGGTCGCATTCCGCTTCGCTCCACAGGTAGTATCACATTTCACTTCATTTCATTACAGTACAACGGTTTGATTTGTTTGATCTTAGCTAGCTACATAGCCGTCTTTGTATCAAAGATAATTGTGTAGTTTAGAGCGATTTTCTAGGTTAGCTAGCCAGCTATTTTCGTCCTTTTAACGTAACGTAACGTAATCAACACTGCCAGCTAGCCAGCTAGCCACCGAATAGCAGCACTGTAGAATCTATTACATTCAACGGAACAACGGAACGACTTGATTAGTGTAGTGTTAGCTAGCTACATAGTTGTCTCTGCTGTCCTTGTATCTAAGATAACTGTGGAGTCTAGAGTAATTTTCGGTTAGCTAGCCAGCTATTTTCGTCCGCCGCGCTGCCGTTCTACCTAGTCAATACTGCTAGTCAACACCGCTAACACTGCTAACACTGCTAGCTAGCCAACTTCTACCGAATAGCAGCACTGTAGAAACTATTACATTACAACGTAACGATTTGATTAGTGTAGTGTTAGCTGGCTAGTGTTAGCTAGCTACATAGCTGTCTTTGCTGTCCTTGTATCTAAGACAATTGTGTAGTTAGACTAATTATCTGGCCAGTTACCGAGGTTACCTAGCCAGCTATCGAGGCTACCTGGCCAGCTACACATTCAAACAAAGCCAACAACGCAGCCACTGCTAGCCAGCCTACTTCAGCAGTACTGTATCATTTTAGTCAATAAGATTCTTGCAACGTAAGCTTAACTTTCTGAACATTTGAGACGTGTAGTTCACTTGTCATTCCAATCTCCTTTGCATTAGCGTAGCCTCTTCTGTAGCCTGTCAACTATGTGTCTGTCTATCCCTGTTCTCTCCTCTCTGCACAGACCATACAAACGCGTCACACCGCGTGGCCGCGGCTACTCTAACCTGGTGGTCCCAGCGCGCACGACCCACGTGGAGTTCCAGGTCTCCGGCAGCCTCTGGAACTGCCGATCTGCGGCCAACAAGGCAGAGTTCATCTCAGCCTATTCTTCCCTCCAGTCCCTCGACTTCTTGGCACTGACGGAAACATGGATCACCACAGATAACACTGCTACTCCTACTGCTCTCTCTTCGTCTGCCCACGTGTTCTCGCACACCCCGAGAGCTTCTGGTCAGCGGGGTGGTGGCACCGGGATCCTCATCTTCCCAAGTGGTCATTCTCTCTTTCTCCCCTTACCCATCTGTCTATCGCCTCCTTTGAATTCCATGCTGTCACAGTTACCAGCCCTTTCAAGCTTAACATCCTTATCATTTATCGCCCTCCAGGTTCCCTCGGAGAGTTCATCAATGAGCTTGATGCCTTGATAAGCTCCTTTCCTGAGGACGGCTCAGCTCTCACAGTTCTGGGTGACTTTAACCTCCCCACGTCTACCTTTGACTCATTCATTTTACATTTACATTTAAGTCATTTAGCAGACGCTCTTATCCAGAGCGACTTACAAGTACATACATTCATACTTTTTTGTACTGGTCCCCCGTGGGAATCGAACCCACAACCCTGGCGTTGCAAGCGCCATGCTCTACCAACTGAGCCACACGGGACTATTCCTCTCTGCCTCCTTCTTTCCACTCCTCTCCTCTTTTGACCTCACCCTCTCACCTTCCCCCCCTACTCACAAGGCAGGCAATACGCTTGACCTCATCTTTACTAGATGCTGTTCTTCCACTAACCTCATTGCAACTCCCCTCCAAGTCTCCGACCACTACCTTGTATCCTTTTCCCTCTCGCTCTCATCCAACACTTCCCACACTGCCCCTACTCGGATGGTATCGCGCCGTCCCAACCTTCGCTCTCTCTCCCCCGCTACTCTCTCCTCTTCCATCCTATCATCTCTCCCCTCTGCTCAAACCTTCTCCAACCTATCTCCTGATTCTGCCTCCTCAACCCGCCTCTCCTCCCTTTCTGCATCCTTTGACTCCCTATGTCCCCTATCCTCCAGGCCGGCTCGGTCCTCCCCTCCCGCTCCGTGGCTCGACGACTCATTGCGAGCTCACAGAACAGGGCTCCGGGCAGCCGAGCGGAAATGGAGGAAAACTCGCCTCCCTGCGGACCTGGCATCCTTTCACTCCCTCCTCTCTACATTTTCCTCTTCTGTCTCTGCTGCTAAAGCCACTTTCTACCACTCTAAATTCCAAGCATCTGCCTCTAACCCTAGGAAGCTCTTTGCCACCTTCTCCTCCCTCCTGAATCCCCCCCCCCCCTCCTCCCTTTCTGCAGATGACTTCGTCAACCATTTTGAAACCTCGCTCATCAACTCATCCTTGACCGCTGGCTACGTCCCTTCCGTCTTCAAGAGAGCGAGAGTTGCACCCCTTCTGAAAAAACCTACACTCGATCCCTCCGATGTCAACAACTACAGACCAGTATCCCTTCTTTCTTTTCTCTCCAAAACTCTTGAACGTGCCGTCCTTGGCCAGCTCTCCTGCTATCTCTCTCAGAATGACCTCCTTGATCCAAATCAGTCAGGTTTCAAGACTAGTCATTCTACTGAGACTGCTCTTCTCTGTATCACGGAGGCGCTCCGCACTGCTAAAGCTAACTCTCTCTCCTCTGCTCTCATCCTTCTAGACCTATCGGCTGCCTTCGATACTGTGAACCATCAGATCCTCCTCTCCACCCTCTCCGAGTTGGGCATCTCCGGCGCGGCCCATGCTTGGATTGCGTCCTACCTGACAGGTCGCTCCTACCAGGTGGCGTGGCGAGAATCTGTCTCCTCACCACGCGCTCTCACCACTGGTGTCCCCCAGGGCTCTGTTCTAGGCCCTCTCCTGTTCTCGCTATACACCAAGTCACTTGGCTCTGTCATAACCTCACATGGTCTCTCCTATCATTGCTATGCAGACGACACACAATTAATCTTCTCCTTTTCCCCTTCTGATAACCAGGTGGCGAATCGCATCTCTGCATGTCTGGCAGACATATCAGTGTGGATGACGGATCACCACCTCAAGCTGAACCTCGGCAAGACGGAGCTGCTCTTCCTCCCGGGGAAGGACTGCCCGTTCCATGATCTCGCCATCACGGTTGACAACTCCATTGTGTCCTCCTCACAGAGCGCTAAGAACCTTGGCGTGATCCTGGACAACACCCTGTCGTTCTCAACTAACATCAAGGCGGTGGCCCGTTCCTGTAGGTTCATGCTCTACAACATCCGCAGAGTACGACCCTGCCTCACACAGGAAGCGGCGCAGGTCCTAATCCAGGCACTTGTCATCTCCCGTCTGGATTACTGCAACTCGCTGTTGGCTGGGCTCCCTGCCTGTGCCATTAAACCCCTACAACTCATCCAGAACGTCGCAGCCCGTCTGGTGTTCAACCTTCCCAAGTTCTCTCACGTCACCCCGCTCCTCCGCTCTCTCCACTGGCTTCCAGTTGAAGCTCGCATCCGCTACAAGACCATGGTGCTTGCCTACGGAGCTGTGAGGGGAACGGCACCTCAGTACCTTCAGGCTCTGATCAGGCCCTACACCCAAACAAGGGCACTGCGTTCATCCACCTCTGGCCTGCTCGCCTCCCTACCACTGAGGAAGTACAGGTCCCGCTCAGCCCAGTCAAAACTGTTCGCTGCTCTGGCACCCCAATGGTGGACCAAACTCCCTCACGACGCCAGGACAGCGGAGTCAATCACCACCTTCCGGAGACACCTGAAACCCCACCTCTTTAAGGAATACCTAGGATAGGATAAAGCAATCCTTCTCACCCCCCCCCCCCCCTTAAAAGATTTAGATGCACTATTGTAAAGTGGGTGTTCCACTAGATGTCATAAGGTGAATGCACCAATTTGTAAGTCGCTCTGGATAAGAGCGTCTGCTAAATGACTTAAATGTAAATGTAACTGTGTCCCTGTTCAGTCTGCTGATATCTGTGTCCCTGTTCAGTATGGGGTGATATCTGTGTCCCTGTTCAGTATGGGGTGATATCTGTGTCCCTGTTCAGTATGGGGTGATATCTGTGTCCCTGTTCAGTATGGTGATATCTGTGTCCCTGTTCAGTCTGGGCTGATATCTGTGTCCCTGTTCAGTCTGGGCTGATATCTGTGTCCCTGTTCAGTATGGGGTGATATCTGTGTCCCTGTTCAGTATGGGGTGATATCTGTGTCCCTGTTCAGTATGGGGTGATATCTGTGTCCCTGTTCAGTATGGGGTGATATCTGTGTCCCTGTTCAGTATGGGGTGATATCTGTGTCCCTGTTCAGTCTGGGGTGATATCTGTGTCCCTGTTCAGTATGGGGTGATATCTGTGTCCCTGTTCAGTATGGGGTGATATCTGTGTCCCTGTTCAGTATGGGGTGATATCTGTGTCCCTGTTCAGTATGGGGTGATATCTGTGTCCCTGTTCAGTATGAGGTGATATCTGTGTCCCTGTTCGGTATGGGGTGATATCTGTGTCCCTGTTCAGTATGAGGTGATATCTGTGTCCCTGTTCAGTATGAGGTGATATCTGTGTCCCTGTTCAGTATGGGGTGATGTCTGTGTCCCTGTTCAGTCTGGGGTGATATCTGTGTCCCTGTTCAGTCTGGTGATATCTGTGTCCCTGTTCAGTATGAGGTGATATCTGTGTCCCTGTTCAGTATGGGGTGATATCTGTGTCCCTGTTCAGTATGGTGATATCTGTGTCCCTGTTCAGTCTGCTGATATCTGTGTCCCTGTTCAGTATGGGGTGATATCTGTGTCCCTGTTCAGTATGAGGTGATATCTGTGTCCCTGTTCAGTCTGGGGTGATATCTGTGTCCCTGTTCAGTCTGGGGTGATATCTGTGTCCCTGTTCAGTATGGGGTGATATCTGTGTCCCTGTTCAGTATGGGGTGATATCTGTGTCCCTGTTCAGTATGGGGTGATATCTGTGTCCCTGTTCAGTCTGGGGTGATATCTGTGTCCCTGTTCAGTATGGGGTGATATCTGTGTCCCTGTTCAGTATGAGGTGATATCTGTGTCCCTGTTCAGTATGAGGTGATATCTGTGTCCCTGTTCAGTATGAGGTGATATCTGTGTCCCTGTTCAGTATGGGGTGATATCTGTGTCCCTGTTCAGTATGGGGTGATATCTGTGTCCCTGTTCAGTATGGGGTGATATCTGTGTCCCTGTTCAGTATGGGGTGATATCTGTGTCCCTGTTCAGTATGGGGTGATATCTGTGTCCCTGTTCAGTATGGGGTGATATCTGTGTCCCTGTTCAGTATGGGGTGATATCTGTGTCCCTGTTCAGTATGGGGTGATATCTGTGTCCCTGTTCAGTATGAGGTGATATCTGTGTCCCTGTTCAGTATGGGGTGATATCTGTGTCCCTGTTCAGTCTGGTTAGGTGAAGGTCATTGGGGATAACAGACAGTAGTATACATCTTATATAAGCCAGCCGATAACCTCTGTTTCCATCACGCCTGTACAGAGTACACACTGAACTAATCGTTTAATGGAGGGGTCAACCAACCAACCAATCTCTAGATGTGTGTGTGTGACACAACACAGCCCTTGTTTCCATAGCGCCTGGACAGGATGCAGCCTCCACAAATCATTTAATGGAAGGACAGAGCCGCAGACCAATATCTAGATGGGTGGGAGTTAGCTCCACACAACAAAAAAAAACAGTAGCTATCCTCAGAACATGAAAAGTGATTTTTTACCCCCGTTTAGAGACGTAGCGTAGCCACCGGAGGCTCCATTCTTCCCCTATTTAGAGACGTAGCTTAGCCACCGGAGGCACCCTTCTTCCCCTATTTAGAGACGTAGCTTAGCCACCGGAGGCTCCCTTCTTCCCCTATTTAGAGACGTAGCGTAGCGACCGGAGGCTCCCTTCTTCCCCTATTGAGAGACGTAGCGTAGCCACCGGAGGCTCCCTTCTTCCCCTGTTTAGAGACGTAGCGTAGCCACCGGAGGCTCCATTCTTCCCCTGTTTAGAGACGTAGCTTAGCCACCGGAGGCTCCCTTCTTCCCCTGTTTAGAGATGTAGCTTAGCCACCGGAGGCTCCCTTCTTCCCCTGTTTAGAGATGTAGCTTAGCCACCGGAGGCTCCCTTCTTCCCCTATTTAGAGACGTAGCGTAGCCACCGGAGGCTCCCTTCTTCCCCTATTTAGAGACGTAGCGTAGCCACCGGAGGCTCCCTTCTTCCCCTATTTAGAGATGTAGCTTAGCCACCGGAGGCTCCCTTCTTCCCCTGTTTAGAGACGTAGCGTAGCCACCGGAGGCTCCCTTCTTCCCCTGTTTAGAGATGTAGCTTAGCCACCGGAGGCTCCCTTCTTCCCCTGTTTAGAGATGTAGCTTAGCCACCTGAGGCTCCCTTCTTCCCCTGTTTAGAGATGTAGCTTAGCCACCGGAGGCTCCCTTCTTCCCCTGTTTAGAGATGTAGCTTAGCCACCGGAGGCTCCCTTCTTCCCCTGTTTAGAGACGTAGCGTACCCACCGGAGGCTCCCTTCTTCCCCTGTTTAGAGATGTAGCTTAGCCACCGGAGGCTCCCTTCTTCCCCTGTTTAGAGATGTAGCTTAGCCGCCGGAGGCTCCCTTCTTCCCCCGTTTAGAGACATAGCTTAGCCGCCGGAGGCTCCCTTCTTCCTCCGTTTAGAGACGTAGCTTAGCCACCGGAGGCTCCATTCTTCCCCTATTTAGAGACGTAGCTTAGCCACCGGAGGCTCCCTTCTTCCCCTATTTAGAGACGTAGCGTAGCGACCGGAGGCTCCCTTCTTCCCCTATTTAGAGACGTAGCGTAGCCACCGGAGGCTCCCTTCTTCCCCTATTTAGAGACGTAGCGTAGCCACCGGAGAGTCCCTTCTTCCCCTGTTTAGAGATGTAGCTTAGCCACCGGAGGCTCCCTTCTTCCCCTGTTTAGAGATGTAGCTTAGCCATCGGAGGCTCCCTTCTTCCCCTTTTTAGAGACGTAGCGTAGCCATCGGAGGCTCCCTTCTTCCCCTTTTTAGAGACGTAGCGTAGCCACCGGAGGCTCCCTTCTTCCCCTGTTTAGAGATGTAGCTTAGCCACCGGAGGCTCCCTTCTTCCCCTGTTTAGAAACGTAGCGTAGCCACCGGAGGCTCCCTTCTTCCCCTGTTTAGAGACGTAGCGTAGCCACCGGAGGCTCCCTTCTTCGCCTGTTTAGAGACGTAGCGTAGCCACCGGAGGCTCCCTTCTTCCCCTGTTTAGAGACGTAGCTTAGCCACCGGAGGCTCCCTTCTTCCCCTGTTTAGAGACGTAGCGTAGCCACCGGAGGCTCCATTCTTCCCCTGTTTAGAGACGTAGCGTAGCCACCGGAGGCTCCCTTCTTCCCCTGTTTAGAGATGTAGCTTAGCCACCGGAGGCTCCCTTCTTCCCCTGTTTAGAGACGTAGCGTAGCCACCGGAGGTTCCCTTCTTCCCCTGTTTAGAGACGTAGCGTAGCCACCGGAGCCTCCCTTCTTACCCTGTTTAGAGACGTAGCGTAGCCACCGGAGGCTCCCTTCTTCCCCTGTTTAGAGACGTAGCGTAGCCACCGGAGGCTCCCTTCTTCCCCTGTTTAGAGACGTAGCGTAGCCACCGGAGGCTCCATTCTTCCCCTGTTTAGAGATGTAGCTTAGCCACCGGAGGCTCCCTTCTTCCCCTGTTTAGAGACGTAGCATAGCCACCGGAGGCTCCCTTCTTCCCCTTTTTAGAGACGTAGCTTAGCCACCGGAGGCTCCCTTCTTCCCCTATTGAGAGACGTAGCTTGGCCACCGGAGGCTCCCTTCT
The DNA here is from genome assembly GCF_029448725.1 of Salvelinus fontinalis. Lineage (NCBI taxonomy): Eukaryota > Metazoa > Chordata > Actinopteri > Salmoniformes > Salmonidae > Salvelinus > Salvelinus fontinalis. The sequence continues at coordinate 45,066,921 of NC_074684.1, read as the reverse complement.
TCCCCTGTTTAGAGACGTAGCGTAGCCACCGGAGGCTCCCTTCTTCCCCTGTTTAGAGACGTAGCGTAGTCACCGGAGTCTCCCTTCTTCCCCTATTTAGAGACGTAGCGTAGCCACCGGAGGCTTCCTTCTTCCCCTGTTTAGAGACGTAGCGTAGCCACCGGAGGCTCCATTCTTCCCCTGTTTAGAGACGTAGCTTAGCCACCGGAGGCTCCCTTCTTCCCTTGTTTAGAGACGTAGCTTAGCCACCGGAGGCTCCATTCTTCCCCTATTTAGAGACGTAGCTTAGCCACCGGAGGCTTCATTCTTCCCCTGTTTAGAGACGTAGCGTACCCACCGGAGGCTCCCTTCTTCCCCTGTTTAGAGACGTAGAATACCCACCGGAGGCTCCATTCTTCCCCTGTTTAGAGACGTAGCGTAGCCACCGGAGGCTCCATTCTATCCCTATTTAGAGACGTAGCTTAGCAACCGGAGGCTCCCTTCTTCCCCTGTTTAGAGACGTAGCTTAGCCACCGGAGGCTCCCTTCTTCCCCTGTTTAGAGACGTAGAGTACCCACCGGAGGCTCCATTCTTCCCCTGTTTAGAGACGTAGCGTAGCCACCGGAGGCTCCATTCTATCCCTATTTAGAGACGTAGCTTAGCAACCGGAGGCTCCCTTCTTCCCCTGTTTAGAGACGTAGCTTAGCCACCGGAGGCTCCCTTCTTCCCCTGTTTAGAGACGTAGCGTAGCCACCGGAAGCTCCATTCTTCCCCTATTTAGAGACGTAGCTTAGCCACCGGAGGCTCCATTCTTCCCCTGTTTAGAGAAGTAGCGTACCCACCGGAGGCTCCCTTCTTCCCCTATTTAGAGACGTAGCGTAGCCACCGGAGGCTCCATTCTATCCCTATTTAGAGACGTAGCTTAGCCGCCGGAGGCTCCCTTCTTCCCCTGTTTAGAGACGTAGCTTAGCCACCGGAGGCTCCCTTCTTCCCCTGTTTAGAGACGTAGCGTAGCCACCATTCTTCCCCTATTTAGAGACGTAGCTTAGCGACCGGAGACTCCATTCTTCCCGTTTAGATACGTAGCGTAGCCACCGGAGGCTCCATTCTAACCCTATTTAGAGACGTAGCATAGCCACCAGAGGCTCCCTTCTTCCCCTGTTTAGAGACGAGCGTAGCCACCGGAGGCTCCATTCTTCCCCTATTTAGAGACGTAGCGTAGCCACCGGAGGCTCCCTTCTTCCCCTGTTTAGAGACGTAGCGTTGCCACCGGAGGCTCCCTTCTTCCCCTATTGAGAGACGTAGCTTAGCCACCGGAGGCACCCTTCTTCCCCTATTGAGAGACGTAGCTTAGCCACCGAAGGCTCCCTTCTTCCCCTATTGAGAGACGTAGCTTAGCGACCGGAGGCTCCCTTCTTCCCCTGTTTAGCGACGTAGCGTAGCCACCGGAGGCTCCATTCTTCCCCTGTTTAGAGACTTAGCGTAGCCACCAGAGGCTCCCTTCTTCCCCTGTTTAGAGACGAGCGTAGCCACCGGAGGCTCCCTTCTTCCCCTGTTTAGAGACGTAGCGTTGCCAACGGAGGCTCTATTCTTCCCCTATTTAGAGACGTAGCTTAGCGACCGGAGGCTCCCTTCTTCCCCTATTGAGAGACGTAGCTTAGCCACCGAAGGCTCCATTCTTCCCATATTTAGAGAAGTAGCGTTGCCACCAGAGGCTCCATTCTTCCCCTGTTTAGAGACGTAGCGTAGCCGCCGGAGGCTCCCTTCTTCCCCTATTTAGAGACGTAGCTTAGCCACCGGAGGCTCCCTTCTTCCCCTATTTAGAGACGTAGCTTAGCCACCGGAGGCTCCATTCTTCCCCTGTTTAGAGACTTAGCATAGCCACCGGAGGCTCCCTTCTTCCCCTTTTTAGAGACGTAGCATAGCGACCGGAGGCTCCCCTCTTCCCCTGTTTAGAGACGTAGCGTAGCCACCGGAGGCTCCATTCTTCCCCTATTTAGAGACGTAGCGTAGCTACCAGAGACTACCTTCTTCCCCTATTTAGAGACGTAGCGTAGCCACCGGAGGCTCCAATCTTCCCCTATTTATAGACGTAGCGTAGCCACCGGAGGCTCTATTCTTCCTCTGTTTAGAGACGTAGCGTAGCCACCGGAGGCACCCTTCTTCCCCTATTGAGAGACGTAGCTTAGCCACCGAAGGCTCCCTTCTTCCCCTATTTAGAGACGTAGCTTAGCGACCGGAGGCTCCCTTCTTCCCTGTTTAGAGACGTAGCTTAGCGACCGGAGGCTCCCTTCTTCCCTGTTTAGAGACGTAGCATAGCCACCGGAGGCTCCCCTTTTCCCCTGTTTAGAGACGTAGCGTAGCCACCGGAGGCTCCATTCTTCTCCTATTTAGAGACGTAGCGTAGCCACCGGAGGCTCCCTTCTTCCCCTTTTTAGAGACGTAGCGTAGCCACCGGAGGCTCCATTCTTCCCCTATTTAGAGACGTAGCGTAGCCACCGGAGGCTCCATTCTTCCCCTATTTAGAGACGTAGCGTAGTCACCGAAGTCTCCCTTCTTCCCCTGTTTAGAGACGTAGCTTAGCCACCGGAAGCTCCATTCTTCCCCTATTTAGAGACGTAGCGTAGCCACCGGAGGCTCTATTCTTCCCCTATTTAGAGACGTAGCGTAGCCACCGGAGGCTCCCTTCTTCCCCTATTGAGAGACGTAGCTTAGCCACCGAAGGCTCCATTCTTCCCATATTTAGAGAAGTAGCGTTGCCACCAGAGTCTCCATTCTTCCCCTGTTTAGAGACGTAGCGTAGCCACCGGAGGCTCCATTCTTCCCCTGTTTAGAGACGTAGCGTAGCCACCGGAGGCTCCATTCTTCCCCTATTTAGAGACGTAGCGTAGCTACCGGAGACTCCCTTCTTCCCCTATTTAGAGACGTAGCGTAGCCACCGGAGGCTCCATTCTTCCCCTATTTATAGACGTAGCGTAGCCACCGGAGGCTCCATTCTTCCCCTGTTTAGAGACATAGCGTAGCCACCGGAGGCACCCTTCTTCCCCTATTGAGAGACGTAGCTTAGCCACCGAAGGCTCCCTTCTTCCCCTATTTAGAGACGTTGCTTAGCGACCGGAGGCTCCCTTCTTCCCTGTTTAGAGACGTAGCTTAGCGACCGGAGGCTCCCTTCTTCCCTGTTTAGAGACGTAGCATAGCCACCGGAGGCTCCCCTCTTCCCCTGTTTAGAGACGTAGCGTAGCCACCGGAGGCTCCATTCTTCTCCTATTTAGAGACGTAGCGTAGCCACCGGAGGCTCCCTTCTTCCCCTTTTTAGAGACGTAGCGTAGCCACCGGAGGCTCCATTCTTCCCCTATTTAGAGACGTAGCGTAGCCACCGGAGGCTCCCTTCTTCCCCTGTTTAGAGACGTAGCGTTGCCACCGGAGGCTCTATTCTTCCCCTATTTAGAGACGTAGCGTAGCCACCGGAGGCTCCCTTCTTCCCCTATTGAGAGACGTAGCTTAGCCACCGAAGGCTCCATTCTTCCCATATTTAGAGACGTAACGTTGCCACCGGAGGCTCCATTCTTCCCCTGTTTAGAGACGTAGCGTAGCCGCCGGAGGCTCCCTTCTTCCCCTATTTAGAGACGTAGCTTAGCCATCGGAGGCTCCGTTCTTCCCCTATTTAGAGACGTAGCTTAGCCACCGGAGGCTCCATTCTTCCCCTATTTAGAGACTTAGCGTAGCCACCGGAGGCTCCCTTCTTCCCCTATTTAGAGATGTAGCATAACCACCGGAGGCTCCATTCTTCCCCTGTTTAGAGACATAGCGTAGCCACCGGAGGCTCCCTTCTTCCCCTATTTAGAGACGTAGCTTAGCCACCGGAGGCCCCATTCTTCCCCTATTTAGAGACGTAGCGTAGCCACCGGAGGCTCCATTCTTCCCCTATTTAGAGACGTAGCGTAGCCACCGGAGGCTCCATTCTTCCCCTATTTAGACACGTAGCGTAGCCACCGGAGGCTCCATTCTTCCCCTATTTAGAGACGTAGCGTAGCCACCGGAGGCTCCCTTCATCCCCTGTTTAGAGACGTAGCTTAGCGACCGGAGGCTCCCTTCTTCCCCTGTTTAGAGACGTAGCGTAGCCACCGGAGGCTCCATTATTCCCCTATTTAGAGACGTAGCGTAGACACCGGAGGCTCCATTATTCCCCTATTTAGAGATGTAGCTTAGCCACCGGAGGCTCCATTCTTCCCCTATTTAGAGACGTAGCGTAGACACCGGAGGCTCCCTTCTTCCCCTGTTTAGAGACGTAGCGTAGCCACCGGAGGCTCCATTCTTCCCCTGTTTAGAGACGTAGCGTAGCCACCGGAGGCTCCCTTCTTCCCCTATTTAGAGATGTAGCGTAGCCACCGGAGGCTCCATTCTTCCCCTGTTTAGAGACATAGCGTAGCCACCGGAGGCTCCCTTCTTCCCCTATTTAGAGACGTAGCTTAGCCACCGGAGGCTCCCTTCTTCCCCTATTTAGAGACGTAGCTTAGCCACCGGAGGCTCCCTTCTTCCCCTATTTAGAGACGTAGCGTAGCCACCGGAGGCTCCCTTCTTCCCCTTTTTAGAGACGTAGCGTAGCCACCGGAGGCTCCATTCTTCCCCTATTTAGAGACGTAGCGTAGCCACCGGAGGCTCCCTTCTTCCCCTGTTTAGAGACGTAGCGTTGCCACCGGAGGCTCTATTCTTCCCCTATTTAGAGACGTAGCGTAGCCACCGGAGGCTCCCTTCTTCCCCTATTGAGAGACGTAGCTTAGCCACCGAAGGCTCCATTCTTCCCATATTTAGAGACGTAACGTTGCCACCGGAGGCTCCATTCTTCCCCTGTTTAGAGACGTAGCGTAGCCGCCGGAGGCTCCCTTCTTCCCCTATTTAGAGACGTAGCTTAGCCATCGGAGGCTCCGTTCTTCCCCTATTTAGAGACGTAGCTTAGCCACCGGAGGCTCCATTCTTCCCCTATTTAGAGACTTAGCGTAGCCACCGGAGGCTCCCTTCTTCCCCTATTTAGAGATGTAGCATAACCACCGGAGGCTCCATTCTTCCCCTGTTTAGAGACATAGCGTAGCCACCGGAGGCTCCCTTCTTCCCCTATTTAGAGACGTAGCTTAGCCACCGGAGGCCCCATTCTTCCCCTATTTAGAGACGTAGCGTAGCCACCGGAGGCTCCATTCTTCCCCTATTTAGAGACGTAGCGTAGCCACCGGAGGCTCCATTCTTCCCCTATTTAGACACGTAGCGTAGCCACCGGAGGCTCCATTCTTCCCCTATTTAGAGACGTAGCGTAGCCACCGGAGGCTCCCTTCATCCCCTGTTTAGAGACGTAGCTTAGCGACCGGAGGCTCCCTTCTTCCCCTGTTTAGAGACGTAGCGTAGCCACCGGAGGCTCCATTATTCCCCTATTTAGAGACGTAGCGTAGACACCGGAGGCTCCATTATTCCCCTATTTAGAGATGTAGCTTAGCCACCGGAGGCTCCATTCTTCCCCTATTTAGAGACGTAGCGTAGACACCGGAGGCTCCCTTCTTCCCCTGTTTAGAGACGTAGCGTAGCCACCGGAGGCTCCATTCTTCCCCTGTTTAGAGACGTAGCGTAGCCACCGGAGGCTCCCTTCTTCCCCTATTTAGAGATGTAGCGTAGCCACCGGAGGCTCCATTCTTCCCCTGTTTAGAGACATAGCGTAGCCACCGGAGGCTCCCTTCTTCCCCTATTTAGAGACGTAGCTTAGCCACCGGAGGCTCCCTTCTTCCCCTATTTAGAGACGTAGCTTGGCCACCGGAGGCTCCCTTCTTCCCCTGTTTAGAGACGTAGCGTAGCCACCGGAGGCTCCATTCTTCCCCTATTTAGAGACGTAGCGTAGCCACCGGAGGCTCCCTTCATCCCCTGTTTAGAGACGTAGCGTAGCCACCGAAGGCTCCATTCTTCCCCTGTTTAGAGACGTAGCGTAGCCACCGGAGGCTCCATTATTCCCCTATTTAGAGACGTAGCGTAGCCACCGGAGGCTCCATTCTTCGCCTATTTAGAGACGTAGCATAGCCGCCGGAGGCTCCCTTCTTCCCCTATTTAGAGACGTAGCTTAGCCACCGGAGGCTCCATTCTTCCCCTATTTAGAGACGTAGCGTAGCCACCGGAGGCTCCATTATTCCCCTATTTAGAGACGTAGCTTAGCCACCGGAGGCTCCATTCTTCCCCTATTTAGAGACGTAGCTTAGCCACCGGAGGCTCCATTCTTCCCCTATTTAGAGACGTAGCTTAGCCACCGGAGGCTCCATTCTTCCCCTATTTAGAGACGTAGCATAGCCGCCGGAGGCTCCCTTCTTCCTTTTCCTCTCACCATAAAAGAAACAAAAGAAACTAGCATGTGGTAAGCCTCGCCACAACGCTGGAACAAGTTCTGCCCCAACTGCAGTAGCCAATCAAGCGGCAACTTACAGGAGAGAAGAACACTTAAAGCCACAAGCTGGAGTTTGTGTTTCAACCCAATGCTTTAAAACGCACAATCTGGGATGTTTCATTTGAGAGCGGCAACAATGTAACCACACTGGAATGAAATATCCCAGATTGTGCCTTTAAAGCCACTCGTCTCGTGTGTTGAGCGTTTCCTTTCAAACGTTCACGAGACATCTATTACACCCTCAGCTTGGTTGAGAGACAGACAGATACCATGTGGCTTCTCAACGTTTAACACTGTCATACTGGAAAACACACCACATGAGAAGCATGAGTCTGGCAGTGGTACCCTATCCACTATATAGTGCACTAGTTTTACCAAGAGCCCTATGGACCCTGTTCAAAGTAGTGCACTAGTTTTACCAACAGCCTTATAGACCCTGTTCAAAGTAGTGCACTAGTTTTACCAACAGCCCTATAGACCCTGTTCAAAGTAGTGCACTAGTTTTACCAACAGCCCTATGGACCCTGTTCAAAGTAGTGCACTAGTTTTACCAACAGCCCTATAGACCCTGTTCAAAGTAGTGCACTAGTTTTACCAACAGCCCTATGGACCCTGTTCAAAGTAGTGCACTAGTTTTACCAACAGCCCTGTTCAAAGTAGTGCACTAGTTTTACCAACAGCCCTATAGACCCTGTTCAAAGTAGTGCACTAGTTTTACCAACAGCCCTATAGACCCTGTTCAAAGTAGTGCACTAGTTTTAACAACAGCCCTGTTCAAAGTAGTGCACTAGTTTTACCAACAGCCCTATAGACCCTGTTCAAAGTAGTGCACTAGTTTTTACCAACAACCCTATAGACCCTGTTCAAAGTAGTGCACTAGTTTTACCAACAGCCCTATAGACCCTGTTCAAAGTAGTGCACTAGTTTTACCAACAGCCCTGTGGAACCTGTTCAAAGTAGTGCACTAGTTTTAACAACAGCCCTGTTCAAAGTAGTGCACTAGTTTTACCAACAGCCCTGTTCAAAGTAGTGCACTAGTTTTACCAACAGCCCTGTGGAACCTGTTCAAAGTAGTGCACTAGTTTTACCAACAGTCCTGTTCAAAGTAGTGCACTAGTTTTTACCAACAGCCCTATAGACCCTGTTCAAAGTAGTGCACTAGTTGTACCAACAGCCCTGTGGACCCTGTTCAAAGTAGTGCACTAGTTTTTACCAACAGCCCTGTGGACCCTGATCAAAGTAGTGCACTAGTTTTACCAACAGCCCTATAGACCCTGTTCAAAGTAGTGCACTAGTTTTACCAACAGCCCTATAGACCCTGTTCAAAGTAGTGCACTAGTTTTACCAACAGCCCTGTTCAAAGTAGTGCACCAGTGTTACCAGCAGCCCTATGGACCCTGTTCAAAGTAGTGCACTAGTTTTTACCAACAGCCCTGTGGACCCTGATCAAAGTAGTGCACTAGTTTTACCAACAGCCCTATAGACCCTGTTCAAAGTAGTGCACTAGTTTTTACCAACAGCCCTGTGGACCCTGATCAAAGTAGTGCACTAGTTTTACCAAATGCCCTATGGACCCTGTTCAAAGTAGTGCACTAGTTTTACCAACAGCCCTATAGACCCTGTTCAAAGTAGTGCACTAGTTTTTACCAACAGCCCTGTGGACCCTGATCAAAGTAGTGCACTAGTTTTACCAACAGCCCTATGGACCCTGTTCAAAGTAGTGCACTAGTTTTACCAACAGCCCTATAGACCCTGTTCAAAGTAGTGCACTAGTTTTACCAACAGCCCTATGGACCCTGTTCAAAGTAGTGCACTAGTTTTTACCAACAGCCCTATAGACCCTGTTCAAAGTAGTGCACTAGTTTTACCAACAGCCCTGTGGACCCTGTTCAAAGTAGTGCACTAGTTTTTACCAACAGCCCTATAGACCCTGTTCAAAGTAGTGCACTAGTTTTACCAACAGCCCTAAGGACCCTGTTCAAAGTAGTGCACTAGTTTTTACCAACAGCCCTATAGACCCTGTTCAAAGTAGTGCACTAGTTTTACCAACAGCTCTATAGACCCTGTTCAAAGTAGTGCACTAGTTTTAACAACAGTCCTGTTCAAAGTAGTGCACTAGTTTTTAACAACAGCCCTATGGACTCTGTTCAAAGTAGTGCACTAGTTTTACCAACAGCCCTATAGACCCTGTTCAAAGTAGTGCACTAGTTTTACCAACAGCCCTGTTCAAAGTAGTGCACTAGTTTTACCAACAGCCCTGTGGACCCTGTTCAAAGTAGTGCAATAGTTTTTACCAACAGCCCTGTGGACCCTGTTCAAAGTAGTGCAATAGTTTTTACCAACAGCCCTGTGGACCCTGTTCAAAGTAGTGCACTAGTTTTACCAACAGCCCTATAGACCCTGTTCAAAGTAGTGCACTAGTTTTACCAACAGCCCTATAGACCCTGATCAAAGTAGTGCACTAGTTTTACCAACAGCCCTGTTAAAAGTAGTGCACTAGTTTTACCAACAGCCCTATAGACCCTGTTCAAAGTAGTGCACTAGTTTTACCAACAGCCCTATAGACCCTGTTCAAAGTAGTGCACTAGTTTTACCAACAGCCCTATAGACCCTGTTCAAAGTAGTGCACTAGTTTTACCAACAGCCCTATGGACCCTGATCAAAGTAGTGCACTAGTTTTACCAACAGCCCTATAGACAATGTTCAAAGTAGTGCACTAGTTTTACCAACAGCCCTATAGACCCTGTTCAAAGTAGTGCACTAGATTTACCAACAGCCCTATGGACCCTGATCAAAGTAGTGCACTAGTTTTACCAACAGCCCTATAGACCCTGTTCAAAGTAGTGCACTAGTTTTACCAACAGCCCTATAGACCCTGTTCAAAGTAGTGCACTAGTTTTTACCAACAGCCCTATGGACCCTGTTCAAAGTAGTGCACTAGTTTTACCAACAGCCCTATAGACCCTGATCAAAGTAGTGCACTAGTTTTACCAACAGCCCTATAGACCCTGTTCAAAGTAGTGCACTAGTTTTACCAACAGCCCTATAGACCCTGTTCAAAGTAGTGCACTAGTTTTACCAACAGCCCTATAGACCCTGTTCAAAGTAGTGCACTAGTTTTACCAACAGTCCTGTTCAAAGTAGTGCACTAGTTTTTACCAACAGCCCTATAGACCCTGTTCAAAGTAGTGCACTAGTTGTACCAACAGCCCTGTGGACCCTGTTCAAAGTAGTGCACTAGTTTTTACCAACAGCCCTGTGGACCCTGATCAAAGTAGTGCACTAGTTTTACCAACAGCCCTATAGACCCTGTTCAAAGTAGTGCACTAGTTTTACCAACAGCCCTATAGACCCTGTTCAAAGTAGTGCACTAGTTTTACCAACAGCCCTGTTCAAAGTAGTGCACCAGTTTTACCAGCAGCCCTATGGACCCTGTTCAAAGTAGTGCACTAGTTTTTACCAACAGCCCTGTGGACCCTGATCAAAGTAGTGCACTAGTTTTACCAACAGCCCTATAGACCCTGTTCAAAGTAGTGCACTAGTTTTTACCAACAGCCCTGTGGACCCTGATCAAAGTAGTGCACTAGTTTTACCAACAGCCCTATGGACCCTGTTCAAAGTAGTGCACTAGTTTTACCAACAGCCCTATAGACCCTGTTCAAAGTAGTGCACTAGTTTTTACCAACAGCCCTGTGGACCCTGATCAAAGTAGTGCACTAGTTTTACCAACAGCCCTATGGACCCTGTTCAAAGTAGTGCACTAGTTTTACCAACAGCCCTATAGACCCTGTTCAAAGTAGTGCACTAGTTTTACCAACAGCCCTATGGACCCTGTTCAAAGTAGTGCACTAGTTTTTACCAACAGCCCTATAGACCCTGTTCAAAGTAGTGCACTAGTTTTACCAACAGCCCTGTGGACCCTGTTCAAAGTAGTGCACTAGTTTTTACCAACAGCCCTATAGACCCTGTTCAAAGTAGTGCACTAGTTTTACCAACAGCCCTATGGACCCTGTTCAAAGTAGTGCACTAGTTTTTACCAACAGCCCTATAGACCCTGTTCAAAGTAGTGCACTAGTTTTACCAACAGCTCTATAGACCCTGTTCAAAGTAGTGCACTAGTTTTAACAACAGTCCTGTTCAAAGTAGTGCACTAGTTTTTACCAACAGCCCTATGGACCCTGTTCAAAGTAGTGCACTAGTTTTACCAACAGCCCTATAGACCCTGTTCAAAGTAGTGCACTAGTTTTACCAACAGCCCTGTTCAAAGTAGTGCACTAGTTTTACCAACAGCCCTATAGACCCTGTTCAAAGTAGTGCACTAGTTTTACCAACAGCCCTATAGACCCTGTTCAAAGAGGTGCACTAGTATTACCGACAGCCCTATAGACCCTGTTCAAAGTAGTGCAATAGTTTTTACCAACAGCCCTGTGGACCCTGTTCAAAGTAGTGCACTAGTTTTACCAACAGCCCTATAGACCCTGTTCAAAGTAGTGCACTAGTTTTACCAACAGCCCTATAGACCCTGTTCAAAGTAGTGCACTAGTTTTACCAACAGCCCTATAGACCCTGTTCAAAGTAGTGCACTAGTTTTACCAACAGCCCTATGGACCCTGATCAAAGTAGTGCACTAGTTTTACCAACAGCCCTATAGACAATGTTCAAAGTAGTGCACTAGTTTTACCAACAGCCCTATAGACCCTGTTCAAAGTAGTGCACTAGTTTTACCAACAGCCCTATGGACCCTGATCAAAGTAGTGCACTAGTTTTACCAACAGCCCTATAGACCCTGTTCAAAGTAGTGCACTAGTTTTACCAACAGCCCTATAGACCCTGTTCAAAGTAGTGCACTAGTTTTTACCAACAGCCCTATGGACCCTGTTCAAAGTAGTGCACTAGTTTTACCAACAGCCCTATAGACCCTGATCAAAGTAGTGCACTAGTTTTACCAACAGCCCTATAGACCCTGTTCAAAGTAGTGCACTAGTTTTACCAACAGCCCTATAGACCCTGTTCAAAGTAGTGCACTAGTTTTACCAACAGCCCTATAGACCCTGATCAAAGTAGTGCACTAGTTTTACCAACAGCCCTGTGGACCCTGTTCAAAGTAGTGCACTAGTTTTACCAACAGCCCTATAGACCCTGTTCAAAGTAGTGCACTAGTTTTACCAACAGCCCTGTTGACCCTGTTAAAAGTAGTGCACTAGTTTTACCAACAGCCCTATAGACCCTGTTCAAAGTAGTGCACTAGTTTTACCAACAGCCCTGTGGACCCTGTTAAAAGTAGTGCACTAGTTTTACCAACAGCCCTATAGACCCTGTTCAAAGTAGTGCACTAGTTTTACCAACAGCCCTATAGACCCTGTTCAAAGTAGTGCACTAGTTTTACCAACAGCCCTATAGACCCTGTTCAAAGTAGTGCACTAGTTTTACCAACAGCCCTATAGACCCTGTTCAAAGTAGTGCACTAGTTTTACCAACAGCCCTGTGGACCCTGTTCAAAGTAGTGCACTAGTTTTACCAACAGCCCTATAGACCCTGTTCAAAGTAGTGCACTAGTTTTACCAACAGCCCTATAGACCCTGTTCAAAGTAGTGCACTAGTTTTTACCAACAGCCCTATGGACCCTGTTCAAAGTAGTGCACTAGTTTTACCAACAGCCCTATGGACCCTGTTCAAAGTACTGCACTAGTTTTACCAACAGCCCTGTGGACCCTGTTCAAAGTAGTGCACTAGTTTTTACCAACAGCCCTGTGGACCCTGTTCAAAGTAGTGCACTAGTTTTTACCAACAGCCCTATAGACCCTGTTCAAAGTAGTGCACTAGTTTTACCAACAGCCCTATAGACCCTGTTCAAAGTAGTGCACTAGTTTTTACCAACAGCCCTATAGACCCTGTTCAAAGTAGTGCACTAGTTTTACCAACAGCCCTATAGACCCTGTTCAAAGTAGTGCACTAGTTTTACCAACAGCCCTATAGACCCTGTTCAAAGTAGTGCACTAGTTTTACCAACAGCCCTATAGACCCTGTTCAAAGTAGTGCACTAGTTTTACCAACAGCCCTATAGACCCTGTTCAAAGTAGTGCACTAGTTTTACCAACAGCCCTGTGGACCCTGTTCAAAGTAGTGCACTAGTTTTACCAACAGCCCTATAGACCCTGTTCAAAGTAGTGCACTAGTTTTACCAACAGCCCTATAGACCCTGTTCAAAGTAGTGCACTAGTTTTTACCAACAGCCCTATGGACCCTGTTCAAAGTAGTGCACTAGTTTTACCAACAGCCCTATGGACCCTGTTCAAAGTACTGCACTAGTTTTACCAACAGCCCTGTGGACCCTGTTCAAAGTAGTGCACTAGTTTTTACCAACAGCCCTGTGGACCCTGTTCAAAGTAGTGCACTAGTTTTACCAACAGCCCTGTGGACCCTGTTCAAAGTAGTGCACTAGTTTTTACCAACAGCCCTATAGACCCTGTTCAAAGTAGTGCACTAGTTTTTACCAACAGCCCTGTGGACCCTGTTCAAAGTAGTGCACTAGTTTTACCAACAGCCCTATAGACCCTGTTCAAAGTAGTGCACTAGTTTTTACCAACAGCCCTATAGACCCTGTTCAAAGTAGTGCACTAGTTTTACCAACAGCCCTATAGACCCTGTTCAAAGTAGTGCACTAGTTTTACCAACAGCCCTATAGACCCTGTTCAAAGTAGTGCACTAGTTTTACCAACAGCCCTATGGACCCTGTTCAAAGTAGTGCACTAGTTTTACCAACAGCCCTGTGGACCCTGTTCAAAGTAGTGCACTAGTTTTTACCAACAGCCCTGTGGACCCTGTTCAAAGTAGTGCACTAGTTTTTACCAACAGCCCTATAGACCCTGTTCAAAGTAGTGCACTAGTTTTACCAACAGCCCTGTTAAAAGTAGTGCACTAGTTTTACCAACAGCCCTGTTCAAAGTAGTGCACTAGTTTTACCAACAGCCCTGTTCAAAGTAGTGCACTAGTTTTACCAACAGCCCTATAGGTCCTGTTCAAAGTAGTGCACTAGTTTTACCAACAGCCCTATGGACCCTGCTGTTTTACCAACAGCCCTGTTCAAAGTAGTGCACTAGTTTTACCAGCAGCCCTATGGACCCTGTTCAAAGTAGTGCACTAGTTTTACCAGCAGCCCTATAGACCCTGTTCAAAGTAGTGCACTAGTTTTACCAACAGCCCTATGGACCCTGTTCAAAGTAGTGCACTAGTTTTACCAACAGCCCTATGGACCCTGTTCAAAGTAGTGCACTAGTTTTACCAACAGCCCTGTGGACCCTGTTCAAAGTAGTGCACTAGTTTTATCAACAGCCCTATAGACCCTGTTCAAAGTAGTGCACTAGTTTTACCAACAGCCCTATAGACCCTGTTCAAAGTAGTGCAGCATGCAGGGGTGGGCAATTCCTCGAGTGCCTGATCGGTGTCACAGTTTAATACCCCCAGCCTCAGCTGTGACACGCCTGACTCCAATAATCACCTCATCATGATCTCAATGTGATTTAAAACAGCCGTGTTCACTAAAGGATGGAGTAATAATCACCTCATCATCAATAATCACCTCATCATGATCTCAATGTGAATTAAAACAGCCGTGTTCACTAAAGGATGGAGAAAAGGATGTGTCACCAATCAGACCCCTGGAGGCCTGGAGTTCGCCCTGATGTAGAGGACAGAGAGTATCACTTGATACACCGTGTGGCTTAACGCTGCTGCCATTCTGGAAGACAGACCACGTGAACTAGCCCGACAGATGGAAGTTATAAAGAGTTTGAGGATGGACTAGAAGATGTAAAAGGGTGTTGGTTAGGGGGGGGGGGGATGCTCTACTAGGTCCAACGCGACACAGAGAGTCTACATTTCAATCGGCAATCTCCCTCCCTCCCTCTCTCTCTCTCTCTCTCTCTCTCTCTCTCTCTCTCTCTCTCTCTCTCTCTCTCTCTCTCTCTCTCTCTCTCTCTCTCTCTCTCTCTCTCTCTCTCTCTCTCTCTCTCTCTCTCTCTCTCTCTCTCTCTCTCTCTCTCTCTCTCTCTCTCTCTCTCTCTCTCTCTCTCTCTCTCCGTCTCTCTCTCTCTCCGTCTCTCCCTCCGTCTCTCTCTCCCTCCGTCTCTCTCTCCCTCCGTCTCTCTCTCCCTCCGTCTCTCTCTCTCTCTCCGTCTCTCTCTCTCTCTCCGTCTCTCTCTCTCTCTCCGTCTCTCTCTCCATCTCTCTCTCCCTCCGTCTCTCTCTCTCTCTCCGTCTCTCTCTCCATCTCTCTCTCCCTCCGTCTCTCTCTCTCTCTCCGTCTCTCTCGTATCATCATATCTAACAGTTTAACTGTGTAGCAGCACCGCCCCCTGGCTCCTAACTTTCAGTCTACCTGAACAATGATGTGTTGATGAGAGTTTACATTTCTAATCATTCATTCATTAATTAAGGGTGGCAGGTAGCGGTTAAGAGTGCGTTGGGGGGCAGTAACCGAAAGGTTGCTTCAGATCTCCAAAACGACCAGCTGAAAATAACTGCAGATGTGCCCTTGAGCATGTACATTATGTGTGATCACATGTACACATCCACCTAATGTGTATGATTCATTCATCGCCCTCTATGTCTCCTCTCTCTCTCTGTATACCTCTTTCCCTTCCTCTCAGTCCCTCTTTTTTCTCTTCCCTACCTCTGTCTTCTCCTCATTCTTTTCCCCTCCCTCCCTCTCTTACCCACTCACTCTCTCTCTCCCTCTCACCCACTCACTCCCTCTCTTACCCACTCTCTCTCCCTCTCTTACCCACTCACTCTCCCTCTCTTACCCACTCACTCTCCCTCTCTTACCCACTCACTCTCCCTCTCTTACCCACTCACTCTCCCTCTCTTACCCACTCACTCCCGCTCTTACCCACTCACTCCCGCTCTTACCCACTCACTCCCGCTCTTACCCACTCACTCCCGCTCTTACCCACTCACTCCCTCTCTTACCCACTCACTCCCTCTCTTACCCACTCACTCCCTCTCTTACCCACTCACTCCCTCTCTTACCCACTCACTCCCTCTCTTACCCACTCACTCCCTCTCTTACCCACTCACTCCCTCTCTTACCCACTCACTCCCTCTCTTACCCACTCACTCCCTCTCTTACCCACTCACTCCCTCACCATCTCTTACCCACTCACTCCCTCTCTTACCCACTCACTCCCTCTCTTACCCACTCACTCCCTCTCTTACCCACTCACTCCCTCTCTTACCCACTCACTCCCTCTCTTACCCACTCACTCCCTCTCTTACCCACTCACTCCCTCACCATCTCTTACCCACTCACTCCCTCTCTTACCCACTCAGTCCCTCTCTTACCCACTCACTCCCTCTCTTACCCACTCACTCCCTCTCTTACCCACTCACTCCCTCTCTTACCCACTCACTCCCTCTCTTACCCACTCACTCCCTCTCTTACCCACTCAGTCCCTCTCTTACCCACTCACTCCCTCACCATCTCTTACCCACTCACTCCCTCTCTTACCCACTCACTCCCTCTCTTACCCACTCAGTCCCTCTCTTACCCACTCAGTCCCTCACCATCTCTTACCCACTTACTCCCTCACCATCTCTTACCCACTCACTCCCTCACCATCTCTTACCCACTATCTCACTCTTTCCCTCTCTATCCCTCTTTCTCCCACTCACCCTCTCCCACTCAGTGTCTCTGGCACCCCCTCTCTCCTGTTAGTGTTCAGCCCAACACTAGGCCAGGCTAACTGCAACACACCCCCCCTCTCTCCTGTTAGTGTTCAGCCCAAGACTAGGCCAGGCTAGCTGCAACACACCCCCTCTCTCCTGTTTGTGTTCAGCCCAACACTAGGCCAGGCTAACTGCAACACACCCCCCCTCTCTCCTGTTTGTGTTCAGCCCAACACTAGGCCAGGCTAACTGCAACACACCCCCCCTCTCTCCTGTTTGTGTTCAGCCCAACACTAGGCCAGGCTAGCTGCAACACACCCCCTCTCTCCTGTTTGTGTTCAGCCCAACACTAGGCCAGGCTAGCTGCAACACACCCCCTCTCTCCTGTTTGTGTTCAGCCCAACACTAGGCCAGGCTAACTGCAACACACCCCCTCTCTCCTGTTAGTGTTCAGCCCAACACTAGGCCAGGCTAACTGCAACACACGCCGCACCACTGCCTGGGGAGAGCAAACAGCTTCTACTTAACTGTGTGAGTGAGTTTAGTATGAGTGAGTGCCGTGTAACGAGTGCTGTGTAGTGAGTGCCGTGTAGTGTGTACATTACAGTACAGCCGTTAACCAGCACCACCCCTGCCGCTATTTGAACAGGCAACACAGAGCTCCATCTGGCTCTGCCAGTCCCGCCCAGCTCCTCCACCACAGAGCTCCCTCTGGCTCTGTGCCAGTCCCACCCAGCTCCTCCACCACAGAGCTCCCTCTGGCTCTGTGCCAGTCCCACCCAGCTCCTCCACCACAGAGCTCTGTGCCAGTCCCACCCAGCTCCTCCACCACAGAGCGCCCTCTGGCTCTGTGCCAGTCCCGCCCAGCTCCTCCACCACAGAGCTCCCTCTGGCTCTGTGCCAGTCCCACCCAGCTCCTCCACCACAGAGCTCCCTCTGGCTCTGTGCCAGTCCCACCCAGCTCCTCCACCACAGAGCTCTGTGCCAGTCCCACCCAGCTCCTCCACCACAGAGCTCTGTGCCAGTCCCACCCAGCTCCTCCACCACAGAGCTCTGTGCCAGTCCCACCCAGCTCCTCCACCACAGAGCTCCCTCTGGCTCTGTGCCAGTCCCACCCAGCTCCTCCACCACAGAGCTCCCTCTGGCTCTGTGCCAGTCCCACCCAGCTCCTCCACCACAGAGCTCCCTCTGGCTCTGTGCCAGTCCCACCCAGCTCCTCCACCACAGAGCTCTGTGCCAGTCCCACTCAGCTTCTCCACCACAGAGCTCTGTGCCAGTCCCACCCAGCTCCTCCACCACAGAGCTCCCTCTGGCTCTGTGCCAGTCCCGCCCAGCTCCTCCACCACAGAGCTCTGTGCCAGTCCCGCCCAGCTCCTCCACCACAGAGCTCTGTGCCAGTCCCACCCAGCTCCTCCACCACAGAGCTCCCTCTGGCTCTGTGCCAGTCCCACTCAGCTCCTCCACCACAGAGCTCTGTGCCAGTCCCACCCAGCTCCTCCACCACAGAGCTCCCTCTGGCTCTGTGCCAGTCCCACCCAGCACCTCCACCACAGAGCTCCCTCTGGCTCTGTGCCAGTCCCACCCAGCTCCTCCACCACAGAGCTCTCTCTGGCTCTGTGCCAGTCCCACCCAGCTCCTCCACCACAGAGCTCTCTCTGGCTCTGTGCCAGTCCCACCCAGCTCCTCCACCACAGAGCTCTGTGCCAGTCCCACCCAGCTCCTCCACCACAGAGCTCCCTCTGGCTCTGTGCCAGTCCCGCCCAGCTCCTCCACCACAGAGCTCCCTCTGGCTCTGTGCCAGTCCCACCCAGCTCCTCCACCACAGAGCTCCCTCTGGCTCTGTGCCAGTCCCACCCAGCTTCTCCACCACAGAGCTCTGTGCCAGTCCCACCCAGCTCCTCCACCACAGAGCTCTGTGCCAGTCCCACCCAGCTCCTCCACCACAGAGCTCCATCTGGCTCGGTGCCAGTCCCACCCAGCTCCTCCACCACAGAGCTCCCTCTGGCTCTGTGCCAGTCCCACCCAGCTCCTCCACCACAGAGCTCCCTCTGGCTCTGTGCCAGTCCCACCCAGCTCCTCCACCACAGAGCTCCCTCTGGCTCTGTGCCAGTCCCACCCAGCTCCTCCACCACAGAGCTCCCTCTGGCTCTGTGCCAGTCCCGCCCAGCTCCTCCACCACAGAGCTCCTCTCCCAGGGTTCATCCTTTATTTGTGTGTGTGACGGGGTGCCGATATCTGAGAAGAACCAAAATAGAGATGGAATCAGGCCCGAGGCGGCTGGACTTAACCATCACGCAACACTGCACAAATCAGATGAGATGTGAGCAACACCATTGAAATCATATGCTGCCAGTTGACATCACCTTCCTCCACACCCATAGCGTCTCTCCCGTCACTGCAGTGTGGACGACGATGTTAAACACTCACAATTACCCTCGCCTGACTTACTGCATGATGTTAGTGATGTGGTTTGATCATCTGCCCATGCTACCTGGGGGGGGGGGGGGGGAAACTAAATATTGGTTCACAGAATTCTTGACAATGTCGCCACCTAGTGTCTAAGAGGTAGGTGTGCTCTGTAAAGGTCCAGTCTGACAGTGGGCATGCTATGCTAGCAGGATGTGATGAGGTCTATAAAGGTAGGTGTGCTCTGTGAAGGGCCAGTCTGACAGTGGGCATGCTATGCTAGCAGGATGTGATGAGGTCTATGAGGTAGGTGTGCTCTGTGAAGGGCCAGTCTGACAGTGGGCATGCTATGCTAGCAGGATGTGATGAGGTCTATGAGGTAGGTGTGCTCTGTAAAGGCCCAGTCTGACAGTGGGCATGCTATGCTAGCAGGATGTGATGAGGTCTATGAGGTAGGTGTGCTCTGTAAAGGCCCAGTCTGACAGTGGGCATGCTATGCTAGCAGGATGTGATGAGGTCTATAAGGTAGGTGTGCTCTGTAAAGGCCCAGTCTGACAGTGGGCATGCTATGCTAGCAGGATGTGATGAGGTCTATGAGGTAGGTGTGCTCTGTAAAGGCCCAGTCTGACAGTGGGCATGCTATGCTAGCAGGATGTGATGAGGTCTATGAGGTAGGTGTGCTCTGTAAAGGCCCAGTCTGACAGTGGGCATGCTATGCTAGCAGGATGTGATGAGGTCTATGAGGTAGGTGTGCTCTGTAAAGGCCCAGTCTGACAGTGGGCATGCTATGCTAGCAGGATGTGATGAGGTCTATAAGGTAGGTGTGCTCTGTAAAGGCCCAGTCTGACAGTGGGCATGCTATGCTAGCAGGATGTGATGAGGTCTATGAGGTAGGTGTGCTCTGTAAAGGCCCAGTCTGACAGTGGGCATGCTATGCTAGCAGGATGTGATGAGGTCTATGAGGTAGGTGTGCTCTGTAAAGGCCCAGTCTGACAGTGGGCATGCTATGCTAGCAGAATGTGATGAGGTCTATGAGGTAGGTGTGCTCTGTAAAGGCCCAGTCTGACAGTGGGCATGCTATGCTAGCAGGATGTGATGAGGTCTATGAGGTAGGTGTGCTCTGTAAAGGCCCAGTCTGACAGTGGGCATGCTATGCTAGCAGGATGTGATGAGGTCTATAAGGTAGGTGTGCTCTGTAAAGGCCCAGTCTGACAGTGGGCATGCTATGCTAGCAGGATGTGATGAGGTCTATGAGGTAGGTGTGCTCTGTAAAGGCCCAGTCTGACAGTGGGCATGCTATGCTAGCAGGATGTGATGAGGTCTATGAGGTAGGTGTGCTCTGTAAAGGCCCAGTCTGACAGTGGGCATGCTATGCTAGCAGGATGTGATGAGGTCTATGAGGTAGGTGTGCTCTGTAAAGGCCCAGTCTGACAGTGGGCATGCTATGCTAGCAGGATGTGATGAGGTCTATGAGGTAGGTGTGCTCTGTAAAGGCCCAGTCTGACAGTGGGCATGCTATGCTAGCAGGATGTGATGAGGTCTATGAGGTAGGTGTGCTCTGTAAAGGCCCAGTCTGACAGTGGGCATGCTATGCTAGCAGGATGTGATGAGGTCTATGAGGTAGGTGTGCTCTGTAAAGGCCCAGTCTGACAGTGGGCATGCTATGCTAGCAGGATGTGATGAGGTCTATGAGGTAGGTGTGCTCTGTAAAGGCCCAGTCTGACAGTGGGCATGCTATGCTAGCAGGATGTGATGAGGTCTATGAGGTAGGTGTGCTCTGTAAAGGCCCAGTCTGACAGTGGGCATGCTATGCTAGCAGGATGTGATGAGGTCTATGAGGTAGGTGTGCTCTGTAAAGGCCCAGTCTGACAGTGGGCATGCTATGCTAGCAGGACGCGATGATGAGAAAAACAGATGTTACAGATTCAACATTGAAAACGCTCAATTACTTTTAGGAAACGACTCTTTATTTCAACAAACAGACATGTACCTGTTTGTTAAATAGATGTGACATTTCCAGAACAACATGGACTGTTATACACAACTATAAATCTGTGTTTCTAGAAAAGGGACGGTAAAAAAAACACACTTTATAGATACAGGTAGTATAAAATTATCTTACAAAAACTACTCTACCCTTCATTAGTGTGACACGACAACTTAATGCACCTTCCCAGCTTTTTTTTTACGTCATCAATTGATCATTTCAGTATTTGTAAAAACATTTCTCCCAAGATATTTGTGCATTCTTTCAAAGATTAATAAAAAAAATTAAAAAGTTAGTTTTAACGACAAAGAATAGCAAAAACAAACCTCAATGGGTAAATATTAAAACTGATGTCACATGTCTGTGGTAGTTGTAGTAAGGCTTCCCTGCAACTAAAACCGTAAAAAGGACAAGTTTTATTTTTATTTTTTTAATAAATACAACTAAATCTCTATTTTCTTCCACTTGTTTTTGAGAAAATTACCCAAACCTGCGATTCACTTCCTCGTTGTGTAGTACGGGGGGCCCTGGGGGACAAAACGCTCCAAAAACACCCAAATACGTCCTTTTACAAATGGAAACGCGCTCGGTATAGCGCTGCAGGTTGTTAAAACGTTATATACACATGACATCGTGTCCTTCCCGAACTTTACCCGCAAAACGTTATATTCCATTTTGTGCAACTCAAGCCATTCCAGCTGTTCCATTCTCTGTATAGTCTGCAGCTAGAATTAACTAAGAAGTGACGCTTCAGTCGCCACAAAATGAAATATAATGTCGTGGATAAGAGTTCAGAATGACACAATTTCATCTGTACAACATCTTAACGATTTTCTAAAAGGACACGTTTGAATGTTTTTGGTACATTTGTTTGTTTTTCAGAGCACAACGAGGATTGGGGTTAGTAAAAAAATATATACAAATATATATATATATATATCCTGGATCCTCAAAACACTTTAGATTTGGTCTTAAAAAAGCTAAATGATACTTTGACACTAGCATCCCCCCTTTTTGCCCTCAGAAACGCCTCGAATTTTTCGGGGCATGGACTCTACAAGGTGTCGAAAGCGTTCCACAGGGATGCTGGCCCATGTTGACTCCAATGCTTCCCACAGTTGTGTCCAGTTGGCTGGATGTCCTTTGGGTGGTGGACCATTCTTGATACACACAGGAAACTGTTGAGCATGAAAAACCCAGCAGCGTTGCAGTTCTTGACTCAAACCGGTGCACCTGGCACCTACTACCAAACCCCGTTCAAAAGGCACATAAATCTTTTGTCTTGCCCATACATAAATAATCCATGTCTCAAATATTAAAAATCCTTCTTTAACCTGTCTCTTCCCCTTCATCTACACTGATTCTAGTGGATTTAACAAGTGACGTAAATAAGGGATCATAGCTTTCACCTGGTCAGTCTATGTCATGCAACAGTGTATCCTGTAAAACTACACTATTATTTGTGCTAATTTTGGACAGTAAACATTTTGTAGATTAGATATGGCACATCTAGAAATTATACAGAAATAATATTTGTTGTTGCGTAAATATTGGATGTCTTTTTGGACAGTGTTAAAAGGGAAGTGGTCGTAAACACTTCCTGATTGTGCTCCTCCCCTAAACTTCACATTCCGCAGGGTGGGAGATGCTGGTGTCCAGCAGACCGTCCGTCTCTAAAACCTGGTTTCTTCGAGGACTGCGGAGGCAGGGACGTTCCTATCCTCGGGATCTGAAGGGACCTGTCAATCAAAACAACGTGTCAATCACATTCCAGTTCAAGACGATCCTGATAAGGGTTGCAAAGTTATTTCCCAACATTTCCAGGTTTTCCATAAATCCTGCTTATTTTCCTTCTGATTCCAGGAATCTTACAACCAGGATTTCTGGAAACTGAATGTTTTTTGCCCCTCGAAACTAGAACTTTGCACCCCTGAACCTGATATTACAAGAGCAAGTAGACCAACTGTTTTAGTATCCCTGGCAACATAACGGAAAAACTAAAGTACAAATAAAAATAAGACGCTACATAAAATACAAGGATGTACACTGGATGTACAAAACATTAGGAACACCGGCTCTTTCCATGACATAGACCCCAGGGGTATTCAACTCGCCGTACGAGGTGCCGGTTTTCTATCCTACCTAATAATTAATTGCACACACACCAGGTGTCTCAGGTCTAAAAATCAGTGCCTGATTAAAAGGGGAACAATGGAGAGAAAAAAATGCAATGGAACTAGCTTCGAGGTCCAGAGATTAGCCTGGGGGACACAGACTGACCAGGTGAATCCAGGTGAAAGCTAGGATCCCTTATCGATGTCACTTGTTAAATCCACTTCCATCAGTGTAGATGAAGGGGGAGGAGACAGGTTAAAGAAGGATTTTTAAGCCTCGAGACAATTGAGACATGGATTGTGTATGTGTGCCAGTCAGAGGGTGAATGGACAAGACAAAATATTTAAGAGCCTTTGAACGGGGTACGGTAGTAGATGCCAGGCACACCGGTTTGAGTGTGTCAAGAAATACAACTTGACAACTTAAGAACTGCAACTTGGCACAACTGTGGGAAGCATTGGAGTCGACATGGGCCAGCATCCCTGTGGAACTCTTTTGACACCTTGTAGAGTCCACGCCCCGAAAATGTAGGTTGTTCTAAGGGCAAAAGGGGGGGTGCAACTCAATTTTAGGAAGGTGTTCTTAATGTTTTGTCCACTCAGTGTATTGTAGACCCACTACACAAACATCCTATTATACTACAGAGATACTACATACATCCTATTATACTACAGAGATACCACATACATCCTATTATACTACATACATCCTATTATACTACAGAGATACTACATACATCCTATTATACTACATACATCCTATTATACTACAGAGATACTACATACATCCTATTATACTACATGCATCCTATTATACTACAGAGATACTACATACATCCTATTATACTACAGAGATACTACATACATCCTATTATACTACAGAGATACTACATACATCCTATTATACTACAGCGATACTACATACATCCTATTATACTACAGAGATACTACATACATCCTATTATACTACAGAGATACTACATACATCCTATTATACTACAGAGATACTACATACATCCTATTATACTACAGAGATACTACGTACATCCTATTATACTACAGAGATACTATATACATCCTATTATACTACAGAGATACTACATACATCCTATTATACTACAGAGATACTACATACATCCTATTATACTACAGAGATACTACATACATCCTATTATACTACATACATCCTATTATACTACAGAGATACTACGTACATCCTATTATACTACAGAGATACTATATACATCCTATTATACTACAGAGATACTACATACATCCTATTATACTACAGAGATACTACATACATCCTATTATACTACAGAGATACTACATACATCCTATTATACTACAGAGATACTACATACATCCTATTATACTACATGCATCCTATTATACTACAGAGATACTACATACATCCTATTATACTACAGAGATACTACATACATCCTATTATACCACATACATCCTATTATACTACAGAGATACTACATAGATCCTATTATACTACAGAGATACTACATAGATCCTATTATACTACAGAGATACTACGTACATCCTATTATACTACAGAGATACTACGTACATCCTATTATACTACAGAGATACTACGTACATCCTATTATACTACAGAGATACTACATACATCCTATTATACTACAGAGATACTACATATATCCTATTATACTACAGAGATACTACATACATCCTATTATACTACATGCATCCTATTATACTACAGAGATACTACATACATCCTATTATACTACAGAGATACTACATACATCCTATTATACTACAGAGATACTACATACATCCTATTATACTACAGAGATACTACATACATCCTATTATACTACAGAGATACTACATAGATCCTATTATACTACAGAGATACTACATACATCCTATTATACTACAGAGATACTACATACATCCTATTATACTACAGAGATACTACATACATCCTATTATACTACAGAGATACTACATAGATCCTATTATACTACAGAGATACTACATAGATCCTATTATACTACAGAGATACTACATACATCCTATTATACTACAGAGATACTACATACATCCTATTATACTACAGAGATACTACATACATCCTATTATACTACATACATCCTATTATACTACAGAGATACTACATACATCCTATTATACTACAGAGATACTACATACATCCTATTATACTACAGAGATACTACACACATCCTATTATACTACAGAGATACTACACACATCCTATTATACTACAGAGATACTACACACATCCTATTATACTACAGAGATACTACATACATCCTATTATACTACAGAGATACTACATACATCCTATTATACCACATACATCCTATTATACTACAGAGATACTACATACATCCTATTATACTACAGAGATACTACATACATCCTATTATACTACAGAGATACTACACACATCCTATTATACTACAGAGATACTACACACATCCTATTATACTACAGAGATACTACATACATCCTATTATACTACAGAGATACTACATACATCCTATTATACCACATACATCCTATTATACTACAGAGATACTACATACATCCTATTATACTACAGAGATACTACATACATCCTATTATACTACAGAGATACTACATACATCCTATTATACTACAGAGATACTACGTACATCCTATTATACTACAGAGATACTACATACATCCTATTATACTACAGAGATACTACATACATCCTATTATACTACAGAGATACTACATACATCCTATTATACTACAGAGATACCACATACATCCTATTATACTACAGAGATACTACATATATCCTATTATACTACAGAGATACTATATACATCCTATTATACTACAGAGATACTACATAGATCCTATTATACTACAGAGATACTACATACATCCTATTATACTACAGAGATACTACATACATCCTATTATACTACAGAGATACTACATACATCCTATTATACTACAGAGATACTACATACATCCTATTATACTACAGAGATACTACATACATCCTATTATACTACATACATCCTATTATACTACAGAGATACTACATACATCCTATTATACTACAGAGATACTACATACATCCTATTATACTACAGAGATACTACATACATCCTATTATACTACAGAGATACTACGTACATCCTATTATACTACAGAGATACTACATACATCCTATTATACTACAGAGATACTACATACATCCTATTATACTACAGAGATACTACATACATCCTATTATACTACATACATCCTATTATACTACAGAGATACTACATACATCCTATTATACTACAGAGATACTACATACATCCTATTATACTACAGAGATACTATATACATCCTATTATACTACAGAGATACTATATGCATCCTATTATACTACAGAGATACTACATACATCCTATTATACCACATACATCCTATTATACTACAGAGATACTACATACATCCTATTATACTACAGAGATACTACATACATCCTATTATACTACAGAGATACTACATACATCCTATTATACTACAGAGATACTATATACATCCTATTATACTACAGAGATACTACATACATCCTATTATACTACAGAGATACTACATACATCCTATTATACTACAGAGATACTACATACATCCTATTATACTACAGAGATACTACATACATCCTATTATACTACAGAGATACTATATACATCCTATTATACTACAGCGATACTAGGAACAGGTGAAGAGATCAGAAGCTGTGTATAAATCATGGAATCTGGAGTGTGAGGTGGAAAGAGAAGATGGAAAGAGAAGAGGATTCAGATGTGAGGGGTAACGTTTTTTTCCCCCAGAAAGCTTCCTATCACTTCCTGAAATCATGTGAAGTCCATTCTTTAGCCAATAGAAATAGACACATCTTAGTAATACAAAGCTTCCATGAAACCTCAACCCCCCCCCCTGGTCAAACGTGAAAAAAGGTACAGACAGAGGGAATCCTAACTTCCACTTGTTTATGTACTAAATGTAAAAAATGGGGAGAATACAAATCTAAATGTGACTTAAACAGAAGTTAGGATTCACCCCTGAGAGAATAATGAACAGAGAAGCGTGTGGGGATTGCTGGTTCGGTTTGCTGTGCCCCTACCTTGGCTCGTCTGAAGTTCCAGCTAAGAGTGTAAGGGTTAAGGGGGGGGTTAGTGATCAAGCCTGAGAAGAATCAGAAGGGCTGTCCGGTCTCTTGATTAGAGCCGTGGCCCCGTAGCCCTGCTGTTGTCCAGAGAGCAGTCCATCCGCCTGGAACATACAGTCTTTTTTTTAATTGACCTTTATATACGGTCAGGGGGTATGTTATCATCGCTGTCTAAAACCATATTTTCAGGAAAAAGGAAAAAATCACATCCATGTTTGACCATTAATGAACATACATTTATGAAACTTCAGAGGTTATTTTGAAAATGTTTTCCTTGGTTTTAGAGTCATGAAAGGTTCAGATTACAGAGGCGATTGCTTACTTTCAATACAATGTTACAACTTTAAAAAAGGGGCCAAAATGGAGTTAAAAGGTTTTCTTTGTGACGATATCTTACCTTAGTTTACCAGGTTTTCCTATTGAGGTTTAAAACACCTATTTCAGATCTGCTGCCCGTCAACAGACTATGTCCCAAACGGAACGCTAGTCTGAGACCTGGGGGCAAAGGTCGAGAATGTCGCTCTCTTCAACCCCTCGATCAGCCACAAGGTCTTGTCAATCACCTCTGGTTAACACTGCTCTATCTCGTGGCTAACTGTCTCAACTATATCTGTCTATTGATACAATCTCTTTCCATGACCTCTTGATCCTGTCTTTTGTTTTCTACTTTTAAAAAATAATAATAATAATCTCACAGCAATGTTATCAGTAGTGAGACAAACCCGTGATCATAGGATTCAACATTCTGCGCTGCAACAGATACAATCTCAATAGAATGATCTAAAATAATACTGACAACTGATGAGGTCAGTTACTGGAGGTTAGCGTACAACGGAAACGGTATCGGTCTGCATGATTAACTCTTTCTCCAGGCAGAGGTCGTCAAATTTGACCTCGGGCAACAGTGGACATCAAACACAGATAAAACAGACAACATCAAACAGACCGACATCAAATAGACAGACTGAAATCAGACGGACAGACATCAAACAGACCGTCAACAGACAGACAACAGACATCAGACAGACAGACATCAAATAGACAGACATCAGACAGACAACAGACATCAAATGGACAGACATCAAATAGACAGACATCAAATGGACAGACATCAAATGGACAGACATCAAATGGACAGACATCAAATGGACAGACATCAAATGGACAGACATCAAATAGACTGTCAACAGACAGACAACAGACATCAAATAGGCAGACATCAAATAGACAGACTGACATCAAACAGACAGACTGACATCAAACAGACAGACATCAATTGGACAGACATCAAATAGACAGACTGACATCAAACAGACAGACATCAAACACAGGACATCAGACAGATAGAAGAGACAAGTTATTCTAGGAGCAACACCAAGAGACTGTTAGGTGACTCTGGGAGCATGCTACACACCAGAAACACTCAGCTACGGATATCACACACACACAGAGACAGACACACACACATAGACACACACAGACACACACACACATAGACATACACAGAGACACAGAGACAAACACAGAGACAGAGACAGAGACACAGACACACACACACACACACACATAGACACACACAGACACACACACACGTAGACACACACAGAGACACAGAGACACACACAGAGACAGAGACAGAGACACAGACACAGACACAGACACACACACACAGAGACACACACACAGAGACACACACACAGAGACACACACACTGTTCCTAGGCCGTCATTGTAAATAATTATTTTTTCTTAACTGACTTGCCTAGTTAAATAAAGGTTAAATAAAAATAAATCTTATTTCCTCGTATGGACCTAAAATTAATTTCTATTCAAAATCCTATTTCCCTTAACCATAAACCTAACCCTTAACCATAAGCCTAAACCTAACCCTTACCTTAAATATAAACCTAACCCTTACCCCTAAACCTAACCCTTACCTTAACCCTATACTTAAAATAGCCCCTTTGTCCTCAAGGGGATGTGGGAAATGTCCCCACGAGGTAGAACTTTCCTTCTTTTACTATCCTTGTGGGGACTTTAGGTCCCCCCACACACACAGAACCACCCACTGCCCTAATCCCCCGCCACATCTACCCATACTTACAGCTGCCTTGGCCAACTGGTTAGCCTTCTGTCTCTGCAGGTCTGACTTGATGAAGCCTGGAGAGACAGAAATACAATACAAATACAACGCTCAAAATAGACATATACCAGTATTCATGGTATTTACAGAAATCAAATAATGTGTATTATTTACATAGTTTATATACACATTATTCAAAATAAACATATATATGTTTGATATTTACACATAATTACACAATCCTAAAAGCTTAGCTAAAAGATTTAAGAATTCAGAAAGGTTGGACAGACATGTCTTGGACAGACGACATATTGTTGCTAGTCAAAATGGTCAGAATATTCCGTTGCAAAAGACAGTAAGGTACAGCTTCCACTAGGGGGCACTAGTAACACAATGATAGACCATACAGTATGAAGTCAGTTCCTAAATACTGCACTGTAGCCAGCTGGGCTGACCCACCCCGTTAACATAATCCCCGAGCCGAGCTCTCGTGTAGGAGAATGTGGACTTCAGCCCTGGTCTGTAGTAGTCATTATGTCTGTCTTTGTAACACAGTAGCCCTCTAGACTGGCCCTTACCTCTTCTAGTCCCATCATTAACAGGCAGGTCAATAGTACCTCTTCTAGGCCCATCATTAACAGGCAGGTCAACAGTACCTCTTCTAGGCCCATCATTAACAGGCAGGTCAACAGTACCTCTTCTAGGCCCATCATT